>NC_069079.1:70593755-70896785 GCF_025698485.1 Gossypium arboreum | reverse complement strand
GAGAGCTATGGGATAAATGTAGCTAGGTCGCATGTGTGTTCCAGTTGAAGGACACCATGTAGACAAGAGAGCTACGACATAAAATGGCTAGGTCACATGAGTGGTACTAAGTGTTCATGTTCATCATGTGTACAAGAGAGCCGAACTATGTGATGGGTGGAACTACGCACTGAAACCACCAAGTATCGGAGACTCGATCCGAAGTGTTCAACGGGAAAATTGACTAAATGAAATTATGTATGACCTTGTAATGATAAGTGTAAGAATACAAATGTGTAACGTATGAGTAATAAGCTCGATATGTGACTGGAAGTTGGAAGAATTGTTAAGTATAAGCAAAGAATGCAACCAAAGTGTGAAAGATCAAAATTGATAATAAAACTATTTGGACAGTAGCAGAGATGTGAATTTGAAAAATCACCAAAACTAGTAGGAATTTAATTATAGTCTGAATGAGATATGAAATTAAAGCTTAATGAGTCTATTTTCATGTAAAAGAAATAGAGGAAGTAAAGGAATCTTATATTTTGAGATATTTATATTTTTTTGAGACTTGTTCAGAATGACTACATGATCCCCTGTTCTGAATTTGAAAAATCATTAAAAATTGTACAAAAGAAATTAAGAAATATAGTTTATAGTCATAGATTTCTTATTGAGTCTAGTTTTAAATGAACAAATTTCATGGCTATTTGACTTTTTTACAAGGATAAAATTAATTCGTAGTGAACAGAGGTCAGATCAGTCAAGCTGTATAACAAGGGAAATTTTAACTAATAAACTGAACTAATTGGCTGGACCAAAAATTTTATAAAAATTTTAGTAAGAAGTAATGTGAGTCTAGTTTTAGGAAAATTTTACTGATTTGAATTTCGAGTTTTGTAACTCGAGTTATGATTTATTCAGTGAACATGATGCAAGAGGGACAGTTTGATCAAATTGGAGTAAATAGTGAAATTAAAAATAGATATAATTGAGTTATTTTGTAAACATATTAGATTCCGTATTTATTATTTATATACTTACTTACTAAGCTATAAGCTTACTTTCTTTTCTCTCTTTTGTCTTATAGTGTCATCCAGCTAGCACAGGAGTTAGAGATCGTTGAAGATCTGCCCGCACTATCAATACTTTTGGTATTTGAACTAAACATTTTGAATTATGGCATGCATAGTAGGCTTAGTTATTTTGTTACGTGTCATAATTGCCTAGGTTTAAAATATTGGTTATAGTATTTGACCGATTATTTTGTACAAAGCCATTGAAGCATATGTTATAACGATTCATGATCTAATTGGATGCCATATTTTTATCTCGGTTTTATTTAATGGTATGTGTGATGTTCTGGTAATACCTCGTACCCTGTTTCGGTGTTGAATGCGGGTAAGGAGCGTTATAGATGTTAAGTTCAAGTGGTCAGAGAAGTGCCAGAAAAGCTTTGATCAGTTGAAAGCCCTTTTGACTGAAACTCTAGTGCTTGTTCAGCCAGAATCGGGTAAAGTATTTGTTATTTATAGTGATGCATAACTAAATGGTTTGGTCTGTGTTCTGATGCAAGAAGTCAGAGTGATAGCTTATGCCTCGAGACAGTTGAAGCCACATGAAAAGAACTATCCGACACACGACCTAGAATTGGCAGCCATTGTATTCACCTTAAAAATCTGGTGTCACTATTTGTTCGGTGAGAAATGTCATGTTTATTCTGACCATAAAAGCCTGAAATACTTGATGACTTAGAAGGATTTGAATTTGAGACAACGTCGATGGTTAGAATTGCTAAAGGACTACGAGCTTGTGATTGACTATCATCGGGGAAAGGCTAACGTTGTTGCCGATGCTTTAAGCCGAAAATCACTGTTTGCTTTGCGTGCAATGAATACGCATATGGCCATGTCTGATGATGGTTCAATAGTAGCTTAATTGAAAGCTAGACCATTATTTGTTCAACAAATATGTGATGCCCAGAAGGTTGATAATGAATTAATTGCAAAACGAGCTCAGTGTGAGACAGATGCTGATTCAGAATTCAGAGTTGATGCTGATGACTGTTTGAGATTCAGAGACTGAACATGCGTTTCGAGAAATTCAGAGATGATTCAGATAATTTTGAATGAAGCACATAGTAGTCAGACATCTGTTCACCTAGGTAGTACAAAGATGTATAATGATCTGAAACAGCTTTACTGGCGGCATGGTATGAAACGAGACATTTCTGACTTTGTTTCAAGATGTTTTGTGACAACCCGAATTAGGGCCTAATCGGAATAGTGGTTTCGTGACCACAAATCCGAGATAAAAATAATTTTTTTATAATTATTTTGGGGTTTATGATATGATTGCATGATTGTGTGAAAATTTCGTGATGAAATTCTATGCCTAAAGTGCTTAAATTGAAAGTAGGGATTAAATCGAATAAGTTGCAAAATTTGCATCCCAGAAGTTTTTAGTATGAAATTGTTTTGGAATATTAATTAGGAGGTCTTAAATAGTAATTTGACCAATTTTAAGTTCATGGACAAAATTAGGACATGGAAGGAATTTTTGAAAGTTTAGTAAGGAGGGCATTTTGGTCATTTGGATATTAAATGAAATAAAATGGGAAAAATAACACAAAATTGATCATCATCCTCCTTAGTTGCTGCCGAATTCTCCCTCTCTCCATAGCTAGGGTTTCTTCAATTTTCAAGCTCCATAGTAAGTGATTCCAAGCCCGCTTTTAATGTTCTTTACGTTTTGGAATCCGGAAGCTCGATTAAGCTTATGCTAGTAATAATTTAACCTAGGGTTCACATTTGGAAAAATACCCATAGGTGAAATTTGTGTATTTTGATGTTTTATGATAGAATATGAGGTTTTAAATTATGTTAAATAACTTGTGCTACTCGGTTTTAAGTGAAAACAGAGTAAAAGCAGCATAATCGGTAAAAATACCTATTGTTCATAACTATATGATAGAGTGAGAATTTGATGTTGTTGTAGAAGAGAAAATGTTCAGCATATCATAAAATATGAGAATAAGGGCTGAAATTAAATTCCGAGCCTAGGGGCAAAATTGTAATTTTGAAAAGTTAGGGGCAAAATGTAATTTTTCCATGATGTGATTTTGGATTGAAATAAATAGTATGAGTATTAAATGAGCTAAATGTGTTATTATAGATCAAGAAAGACGCGAATTGATCTCGAGCAGGGAAGGAAAAAGTTTTGGACTAAATTGCAAAATTTCCACATTTTGCACCAAGGTAAGTTTGTATGTAAATATTACAATAATTTCATGTACATTCTTATATTTCAGCCTATTATATAAATATACTAGCTGATGTTAAAATATAAATCGACTATTGGAAGAATGGAAATAAATATAGAGAGAGATCCGGTTGAACATTCGGAGAGATCGAATGAAATAGAGGGCGTAGCTAGGTCACATGTATGATGCTGAGTGCACATCATGTGTACAAGAAAGCTACGAGACACCCTGTAGTAGCTAGGTCACATGTGTGATACGAGATGTATCCCATGTAGACAAGAGAGCTACGTGAAAGATAAATGTAGCTAGGTCGCATGCGTGATTCCAAGTGAAGGACACCATGTAGACAAGAGAGCTACGTGAAAGATAAATGTAGCTAGGTCGCATCGTCATTCCAAGTGAAGGACACCATGTAGACAAGAGAGCTACGAGACAAATCGGTTGGGTCGCATGAGTGGTACTAAGTGTTCACCATGTGTACAAGAGAGCCGAACTAAACGAAGTATGATGGTGGGGTGTGTCTTTGAAACCATTAAATATCGAGGATTGATCCGAATTGTTCAACGGGATGGTTTTGTGGTGATATTGTGGTTTGGACCTACACTTATGGTGAATGAAATGTGGTGAAAATGATTTGTGGTATATACATATATAAGATAAAATGAGGTTAGCATAAAGAATGTGTGAAAGAGTGAAATTAGCATTAAAACTGTTTTTAGATGGTAGCAGTGACGTGATTTTGAAAAATCACCAAAAATAGGAGGAATATAATTAGAGGTTGAATGAGATGTGAAATTAAAGTTTAATGAGTCTACTTTCATATAAAAGAAACAGAGCAAGCAAAGGAATTCTATATTTTGAGATATTTACAATTGTATGTGACTTGCTCAGGATGAATACGTGATCCCCTGTTCCAACTTTGAAAAATCATTAAAAATTGTACAAAGCAAATTAAGAAATATAGTTTACATGCCTAAATTCCTTATTGAGACTAGTTTTAAATGAAACAGACTTCAGGGTTGTTTGAATTGTGTACTGAGAGAAATTCAATTTGTAGTGAACAGAGGTCAGATCAGTCGAGCTGTGTAACAGGGGAAACTTTAACTAATAAAATGTACTAATCGGCTGAACCTAAAATTATAGAAAAAAATTAGCAAAAAGCTTTATGAGTCTAGATTCAGGGAAATTTTACGGATTTGAATTTCGAGTTTTGTAACTCGAGTTATGATTTATTTAGTGAATATGACGCAGCAGAGACAGCTTAAACAAAGTGGAATGAATAGTGAAGTTAAAGTAGATATACTTGAATTGTTGTGTAAACATGTTAGATTTTTTTTATTAGTATTTACATACTTACTTACTAAGCTATAAGCTTACTTTGTTTCTCTCTTTTGTCTTATAGTGTTCTTCGGCTTGCTCAGGAGTTAAGGATCGTGAAGATCTACCCGCACTATCATACTTTAGGGTATTTGAACTAAACGTTTTGAATTATGGCATGTATAGTAGGCTTAATTATTTTGTTACGTGTCATATTTGTCTAGTTTTAAAATATTAGTTACTGATGCTAAACCAGCTAATTTGTACAAGCCATTAAAGTTGGCTAATATTGTTCAAGACATATATTATACGATGCACTATCAAATTGGATGACATATTTATATTTCGGTTATGTTTAATGGTATGTGTTATGTTCTGGTAAAACCTTGTATCCTGTTCCGGCGACGGTAACGGGTAAGGGGTGTTACATGTTTAGTCTGTCAACAAGTAAAAGTTGAACATCAGGTGCCTTCAGGATTACTTTAACCTATCATGATGCTTGAATGGAAGTGGGATAGACTCACGATGGATTTTGTACCTGGTTTACCGTTGACACCGAGCAAGAAAGATGCAATTTGGGTTGTTGTTGATAGATTGAATAAGTCGGCTCATTTTGTTCCGATATGTTCAGACTATTCACTTGATAAGCTAACTGAATTGTATTTTTCTCAGATTGTGAGACTACATGGTGGGCCTATATCTATTGTTTTGGATAGAGACCTGAGGTTTACATCGCGGTTTTGGAAGAAATTACAAGATGCAGTAGGTACGAAATTACATTTTAGTACTGCTTTCCATTTACAAATAGATGGCCAGTCTGAGCGAATGATTCAGATACTTGAGGATATGTTGAGATGTTACATTCTCGAGTTTGAAGTTACGTGGGAATGATACTTACCTCTGATTGAATTCGCATATAATAATAGCTACCAATCGAGTATCAAAATGGCACCTTACAAGGCTTTGTACGGTCGTAAATGTCGTACGGCATTATACTGGACTGAGCTCAGTGAAAATAAGATACACGGGGTTGACTTAATTAGAGAGACTGAGCAGAAAGTGAAAGTGATTCATGAAAGTCTGAAAGCAGCGGCGGATTGTCAGAATTCTTATACGAACTTGAAACGTAAAGATATAGAGTTTCAGATCGGAGATAAATTTTTCTTGAAAGTCTCACCATGGAAGAAAATACTCAAATTTGGTTGTAATGGTAAATTGAGTCTGAGGTTTATTTGTTCGTATGAGGTTATAGAATGTATCGGGCCAGTTGCTTACAAACTATTCTTGCCACCTAAGTTAGAAAAGATCCACAATGTATTCCATGTTTCAATGCTTCGGAGGTATTTATCTGATCCTTTTCATGTGATTAGTCTATCTGAGATTGAAATTCAGCCGGATATGACCTACGAAGAAGAACCGATTCGCATTTTGACTCATGAGATTAAAGAGTTGCGGAATAAGAAGATTCCATTAGTTAAAGTATTGTGGCATAAGCACGGTGTTGAGGAAGCAACATGGGAATCAGAAAATGCAATAAGAGAACGTTATCTGAACCTATTCACTGGTAAGATTTTCGGGGACGAAAATCCCTAAGGGGGAGAGTTGTAACAGCCTGATTTAGACCCTAATCCGAACGGTGGTTTCGGGACCACGAATTCGAGTCGAAAAAATATTTTAAAATTATTTTCTGTGTTTATTTTGTGTGAATTTATATCTGTTAAATTTTCGTAATTTAATTTTGTCGTTTAGGTGTCCGATTAAATAAAAGGGCTTAATAGCTTAAATTGAAAAGTGTGTAGTTTATTTTGTAAAGCGCTTAATTGTTGATGGCTTTCTAAATGGGAGTAGCTATGATGAAATTAGCCCAATTTATATGGTGTTGGACGGTAATGGGTAAGATATAAATGATTTTATAATTCATTAACTAAGGTTATTTTTGTAAACTAAAATATTATAACATATATAATATAAAACATAAAATAAAGCTTACATACTTGTTTTAATGGTTCTTCATTGCCGAATATAAACTAAAATAAAAAGAAAAGAAAGCAAGTTAGGGTTCGGCCTATTGGGAGCTCAATCAAGGTTCGTTTACTTGCCCGTTTTTGATAATTTCTACGTTTTTTAGATAATTACTTAGTAATCTTCAAGACCCATGCTTTAATTTCTAATTTTGATGAATATTTTGAGTTGTGCCATTGTTGATAACTTGTGATTTTTGCTGTTCGATGATGAAAAATGGAAGATATGTTTTAGATTAACATGTTTTGTATTGGAATTTTTGATGATTTTGAGTAATTAGGACTTAGTTGCAAAAATAATAATTTGAGGGACTAAAATGTGAAATAATTTGATTATATGGACTTTTTTTAGAGTGGGTAAAATTCGGCCCAACATATATATAGGAAAATTTTGTGTATTTTGTGTCTTGTACAATAGGACTAAATTATAAAAATTATAAATGTCAGGGGTAAAATGCTAATTTGCCTATTTACGTGTTTTTGGACTAAATTGAATGAAAATATGTTTGAATGAGCTTAATTTGAATATGTTTAGATCAAGAACCAAAGAAATCAGATTTTGATCGGGGTAAAACAAAAGTTGTTGACTAGCAGTCTCGTCCCGTTTTACGACGTCCGAGATAAGTTTATAAGCAAATAGACATGTTTATTGGTAACTTAATGTTACATTTACTTGTTGTTTTAAAATTTTAGAAACTAAATATATTATGGCCAAATATGATTAAATGTGTCTATTACACTTCCGAGTTCGATTCGACCGAGTTACGATGTCCGAAAGCCCGATATGAACCTTAGGAATAGCTAGGATACATATGTCATGACATAGGATTCCGATACATGTGTACGGGTAAGTCCATGGCATCGATTTGTGATTTTGATATATGTTTACAAGTAAAACCCTGTCTAGGACAATGGCATCGATATGTGGTTACATGTATGACCACGTCTGGGACGTTAGCATTATAAGATTTATGTAATTATCCGAGTGTCCTATCGAATTCTGAATGGTTCATCAGGAAAAGGTAAACTGCATACGGATTGTATAATACGAGCTAAATGGACAGGTATGAGTTAATTTGATATTTACTTAAGACAAGGTAAGAAAGTGTTATAGTTGTGTGCTATAAATCATATATAAAGAAAATGAGGAATCCATGTGTATTTTGATATATGTATTCGGCTTGTGATGAATGATTTGTGTGGTATTGAAATGTCATTTAATATGTGTATATGTATACTTTGTGAATTCAGCTATTTAGATATAAATTATACATGGGAAGACTTTTGATGATTCTTGAATTGCATAAAAGAGTAAATGGATGTATGGTTTTTATGGCTATTAGGCTTGGAAATGGATGTTGATTTATAATGTATTAGGTGATTATATATGTGTATTCGACTTAGTTAGTGAATAATGTTAATGCATTTCGTTTGGTTAATAAAAATCAAATATGTTATTGATTAGTTACTACTTATAACTTACTTAGCTGTGTAGCTTACTTTGTGTATTACGTTACTCTGTTTTATAAATTTTGAAGGCAAGCTGCAAGCTCCGGGATCATCAGCCAAGTTCATCACACTATCTACAACTTTGGTACCTTTAAACTAAACTTGAATTATGGCATGTATAGGCTATTTTGAAGTTAATTATTTTGAAAATGAATGTATAATAGCCATGCGAAAATGGCTTAATTATTTTGCTTGATTTTGGGTTTCGAGTCAATTAAGGTTTAGTACTATTTTGATCTAGGTGCCATGTGCTATGAATATTTATGAAGTGCGTTATATGATCATATATTAAGGTGGGTTATGACCTTGTTTGGAGCATGGTAGAATTGGCCATAAGCATGATTAAATGGTTCGGTCAATGATTTTGCATAGATGAAACCTAAATGAATTTGATATATCGGTCATAAAATGGAATTGAATATGATGGTTAAGTTTGAGTTGTGATTTGACAATGCCTATATATATATGTTTATGACAGTTTGTTTGATTTGTTGGTGCATGGGATTTAATATTACATGTTTAAGTTGATACTATGATTTTGCTATTAAATAGAGTCATGACTAGTAATAAACAGACCATAGCTTAAAATGTCTGAATGGTGACCGTGTTGATTTTTTCGTTACAAATGAAGTTATTTGAAATGGTTTTGATCAAATTGTGACTTGGCAATTAAATATATAAATAATCATGCATGTGGAATTGACTTGATATATAATTTATCTTAAGGTGTACATGCTTATAAACATAGACTTGATAATGTCTAATGATGTGTTCGGTTATGCATGAATAGGGAATATATATATTGTGTTATAATGAGTTTTACATTAATAAGCTAAAAATGCTGGTTATGAGTACGAAAAATATATATATACATTCGGTATATGTTTTAATATGTATATTAAATAAGTATTGATTCATAAGATGGGCGAATAAGGTTAGAAATGAATGAATGTTAAGCATCATGGATAATGTACATACATTCGGTTAAATGAAATGAAAATGGCAAATTGAACAATGACTTGTACATTAGTAGGCAAATAATAAGTAGTCAGCGTGTGTGTCTTTTCTTTTTATATGGTAAAATTTGACATAATAAGTATCATATTAAAAAGTCGATTTTGTCATGATAATATTGGAATGAATTGATGTACTTGATTTTAGGAATTCTATTTACCTGTGACTTTTCATTTGAGGTATGATTGTAGACTTTGTAAAAAAAAAAAAGAGTTGTATCCATATTATTTTTGGTTAGGTGATATTAATTAATAAATTTTCTTTCTATATTAAGATTCATTGGTTTATAAATTGATACAAGTTATGCTTGTGATTGTTTGAATCTATGTTTTGATCAGTAATAGCCCGTAATCTCATTCAGGCGTCGGATACAGGTTAGGGGTGTTACATTTTATTGGTATCAGAGCTACGGCTTAGTCGGTTTTAGGATTAACGGAGCGTGTGTGAGTTTAGCTAATCATGCCATAATTATATACTATGATAGTATGATGACTTCTGACATTTGAAATGTGTTTTCATATAGTAAATGGATCCCGATAGAGTTGTAGCTAATGATGTCGAGAGTATAGTGCCTGCTCCCGCGCAAGGGACAGCACCAGCTAATTCTCGACCGACTTCGAGTAATCAAGAAAGTGAGGCTAAACAAGCCTTCTATCAGATGATGAATGATTGGTTTACACAATATGTCTGGACTAACCCGGCTGCACAACAACCTCCACCCCCGAATAATCCATCTTCGATGCCTGCTATACCTCAAGTAAGTGATCTGTTGAGATTATATAGGCCACATGTTGATAAAATCAGGAAACATGGGGCTGAAGAATTTAAAGCTACCGATGAGGATGATGCTGAGCGGGCTGGGTTCTAGCTTGATAATACCATCCGTGTGTTTGATGAGCTGTCCTGTGCACCAGATAAGTGCTTGAAATGTGCCATATCTTTACTTCAAGACACAGCATAACACTGGTGGAATACCTTAGTATCAGTGGTTCCAAGAGAGCAGGTGACCTGGGAATTCTTTCAGACTAAGTTCCGTAAGAAATATGTCAGCCAGAGATTTATTGATCAGAAGCGTAAAGAATTTCTAGAGCTGAAATAGGGTCAGATGACTGTGATGGAGTACGAGCAAAAATTCGTGAGACTCAGTCAATATGCCAAAGTGTGTGTTTCCACTGAAGCCATAATGTGTAAAAGATTTGAAGATGGGCTGAATGAAGACATTAAACTGTTAGTTGGCATGCTTGAGATAAAAGAGTTCGTGGTACTGGTTGAGCGAGCCTGCAAAGCTGAAGAGCTTGGGAAAGAGAAAAAAAAAGCTGACTTTGAAGCTAGAGATGCACGCAAAAGAACACCCCGTAAGTCATTCCAGTCGGCATCAAAGAAGTTCCAAGATGATTTCAGCTGTTCTAAAGCCACTTTAGGTTATTCTAGACGGGATCAGAATAGACTACCAGTGAACTCGAGAGCTACTTCGGTAGCGAGTGTGGGTAATGTCAGATCAAATAAACCCGAGTGTAAACACTATGGTAAACGACATCCCGGTAGTTGCAGATTGCATGATCGAGCTTGTTTTAAATGCGGATCGACAGATCATTATATTCGAGATTGCCTAATATTAGCTGAAGAAAATCCGGTCACGAGAATCGAGATCGAGTATCTGCACTCGAGGTAGACCACCAAGGAATGCTTTAGTATCTGAGTGGCGATCGAGAGGGACTAAAGATACGGCAGTCAGATCTGAGGCTCATGCACCTGCCAGAGCCTATGCCATTCGTACGTGAGAGGAGGCTTTATCCCCAGATATTATTACTGGTATATTCACTCTTTATGATACTAATGTTGTAACACCCCAAACTCGGCCTAGACGTTATGACCAGATCCGACGTGCCAAATCAAAAATGTTAAAAACATTTTTCCTATTCTAAGTTCAGAAAATCGTACTTGATGTTCAAAGGATTAATTCATTAAGGGTTAAAGTGAATGGAAGCTGTGCACCAAGTAGGAAACCGGAAAAGAGGAGGTGAGTCCATCGGACTGCTTAAGTACCAAGCTCTTTCGGATCCAATCCTAGACATGCACACCGCCATTGCCACACTCTAACATCGCGTATATTTTTAGGTTACCATTGTGATTATGTCTATTTTAGAATAAAACATATTTAAATTTGGAAAACATTATCATAGCAGAAGCCTTGTTCGTAATCGTGTTACTTTGAAATCAGTTTATGTTTTTAGAAAACAAACCCTAGATCTTAGCCCATTTTGATAGTTAATATAATTTAAGATCATCATAATAAGTTATAAATCAAAACCCAAATAAAAATAATCATGAGCGGCCTTATTACATAACAAAACCCAAATCATCAAAGTAAAGAAAATTGAAGTCCAAATCACCAGAAGAAATCCATATTGCGAGCAGTGGCCACTTGAATCCTCAGCTCCAAGCCCACTATGGCTGGGGATTACCTGCATGGATGAAAATAGGGGATGAGTTTGGGGAAACTCAGTGTGTAAAATTAACCCAACCATAGCCCATATCAGCTCAAACCATAGAAACAGAATAAATTGACCTTAGCCCAGAACAGAATATAGAATTAAGCCCATAGGCCCATAACAGATCAGATCAGATATTTCATGTATATGCAAAACCCAACACATAACCAACCACATACACCCCCTTACCAACCTTTCACCATGTGGGGAGACTACTCGACCCACCCAACCGCTACACGCCACAAAATTATGCAGCATAAATGCCAGAACAGATAATGTGACAGAGTCACCAGATACAGATAATCGTGGCAAAGCCACGACTTCATGCCTCATCGACCACTTCCTCAGTGTTCTCATGCCTATTACGAATTACCAAGACCTATCAGCGATGACGTAAGTTAACTTAGTCCCTGAGCATCACAGTCTCTCGAGTTCAATGCCTAAATTCGATCTGAATGCTTGAATGCAATACATACTTCCATCGAATCGTAAACCTGAATTACTCCAACAAATGTTAAGAATTCCAAACTCGGTACATCCTTAGACTTGCAACGAATGCTAAGTTACTTTTCCAACTCATTTTCAAGAACAAAACCATTACCAATCAGTTCACCAAATCTCAATCACCTTTTCAATAGACATACTTGCCCTAATATCATCGTCCCTAATTCAAATCGCTCAATTGCTAAGATTCTCATTTCAAGTCCAATTGGCTCCCTTCGTAACCGACAATGTACAGATTCCAAGTCAAATGATGATTCCATGCCATCCTAACTGTCAGGTTCAACCCTCAACGTTCAATAGCACTTCAAACATTGAATCGCTAGATAACGATCCATACGATAGCTCACCCAATCTTCAAACACGTGTTAACACAGCGATCGAATGACCTTAAACAGAGTTACCAAGCCTTCAGACAATCCAATCTTAATACGCTATGCATACTTCGCTCATCGCTAAGTCCACTTAACACTCACTCTAACGCCCAATTCAATCTTTGCTCAAGACAAATTAGATAGTGCTTGTCACTCACATGTGCACCTCAGCTTTCTACACTCCATCTTCCAAACCTGTACCATCACCTTAAGTGCTCAACCCTACAATGTCCATTCGTCCATAATCGTCCTACTTCAAACGTCACTTTCCGACACTCCTGTTGGACTACATCAATTTCCTCAAATACTCCATCATGAATCGACTCACGCAAATTCCTGACTTAACTAGTCTGACTACCAAGCTCACTTAACTCGGTCCAATTCAGCGAATCCTGATACTCGACATCCATCCATAATCTCGAAGAGTTCAACATCCATGTACCTAAAGGATAGACTCACATCAACAACTTAGTCCTATACTCGAGTTCTCTCATGTTGAACTAACAATCTGTACACTACCAACTCGTTCCACAATGCCACAATCTGCCTTCCGATTCACATCATACAGACTCCTCAATCGTCCTATTCACAATGCACTCATCCTACGATTCATAACTATCAGCACCAAACATTACATTATGCAATCATGACCATAATTCCGAGCTGAATTACCATATCATCCTAACTGTCCTTCAAACTCCAATACTTACCAAATTACCTATCAAATCATGCCTCATTCATCAACAGCTTACCAAACATTCTATCCTAACTTTTCTAAAACTTCTCAATTCCTCATCATGTACCAACTAATACTCGATATCAATCGGGCAAACACTTCTGACTTACGCAATTACATTTAGATCACACAATCTCTCCAGTAACTCGAATGCTTGCAACATCCTACATCAACATTCACTATACAACCGCTTCAGTGACTATAAAGCTTCCCTATAAATGCCCATTCGCAACACGCTTCAATCTGTGATTAACCGTTACCACAATCATACCGTACTCTAATCGTGCGAACTACTCGATAGTGCTCATCAGACACGCTTAAATTGCCAGAACATGTCAATAAAGCACCCATGTCCAAGTTTCAACACGATTCATGTAAACCTTTAAATCCTCGCAAACTTCATACCTCACATCGAATGCCATCATGACTGCTATCCATTACGAACCTCCGACTCATGCATCAACTCTATCATTATCGATGATAACCGTTAACATGGCACATCAATAAGCCTCTAACCTTCAATCTCAACTTTGTAATCCTTCATACGACACTACTTGAAGTCTATCTGCTCTAATCCTCATCAATAACACTCCGTACTAAGGATCCACATTAAACTACCCATAGATGCAATAGGTCGCTCCAACTGCTACAAACGATCATACTCGTCCAATGACGCTTCGATACCATGTACATGACGATCACGTCATGCAATCTAGTCAACAAAATTCAACCCTCTGTCTTAGATCGTGAATCTACTCTACTCACTTAATGAATCCTAATCCTTCACTACCTGGTCCATCCAACACGATGCATCCTTCTATCAACACACTTCAATGCCACTCTCAATTCAACACTTACAACTCTCAACATCATCATGACCTATCCTGACCATCCTTCTAACCTAGTTCAACACCAAGTCCATCTATCACCACTTTAACTCCCAATGACTCTCAACTACGAACTCCATTCGCATCCTAACTCTAATCACTTGATGGTTCAACAACCACATTCTACTCATTCGCACCCATCACTAACCTTCCATCTATCCCTAACATTCTTTCAACACATTCCAAATGCATACTACATGCCATCCTAATGCGGATCACTTCACGAAGCAACTACCGATGACTCCAAAGATCTAACTCGAGCCCTTCACTACTTGTATCCACATACTGACCAGACAAGGCCAAGATATCCACATCACAGCCTAGACTTACTAAGCATAAAAATGCTTACCCTGCTGCTTTGGCTCTTAGTTTTCTAGATTTCGCCGAGGCAATCGGATTTGGGATCGTTGAAGTCAAGTCATCCACACTATCAAGCCTCCATTTTGGTATAAATTTTGGTTGAACTTGAGATGGCATGTATAGGACTACCTCTTGTTTGTTAAATACGTTGTAATGTAAGTTTGTATGGCCATGCTAAAATGGCTCGAAAAGGGAGCATGAACTTAGACTTATTGTGGGTTGTATGTATATATATTTGGGGTCATGATGTGGCTATGGTTTGGAAATGGGAATGTTGGTCATATGATCAGCCATTGGCATGGTTAAAATGATCATATATGAACCTATGTATGGCAAGATTAGTTGAATCATGGAGACTACCAAATAGGTAAGTCCTACCTTAAAAACAGATGCTGCCAGCTGCAGTGGCGTGAATGTGAAAAATCACCAAAATTCATAGGAATGGAATTAGATAGTGAATAAGCTATGTAAATGAACCTTGATGAGTCTATTTTCATATGGAAGAAATGAAACGGTCATAGGAGTTACAGGTTAAGAGATATTAAAGCTATTGTGAGACAGGGCCAGAATGGTTTCTGGGTTCCCTGTCGCAACTTTAAAAATTCACTATAAATTATCCAAAAGAATTAGGAGATATATCTTATATGTACAGATTCCATTTTGAGTCTAGTTTCATTAGAAACAAACGAAACCAGAATTAAAGCCCTGTACAGAGAGATATTCAAGTTATACCACGCGAAGGTCAGAGCAGTCGATCCCTGTAACTTGGGTAACTTTAACTAATAAACTGTACCAATTGGCCCGACCAAAAATCCTAGAAATAAATCCATGGATGGATATATGAGTCTAAATTCAGGGAAAATTTACGAAACCAGTTTCCGAGTTTTGAAACTCGAGATATGATTTTTAAGGCGACAGTGACGCAGTTTTCCAGCCTGACTGGAAATGTCAAATTGGTGGGCAAAAACATGTGAACTTGGTTTGTTAACCCTCTGTCCGACACGGCGATGGTCTCGGGTTTTGGGTGTTACAATTTTATTGGTATCAGAGCCACGGTTTAGTCGATTCTAGGACTACCGTGATGTGTTTGGGGTCTAGCTATACATGCCATTAAATGATGAATCGATAGTGTGATGAATTCTGACAATTTGACTTCATGTTTGTTTATAGCAATGGATCCCGATCCCAACCGAAAGCGATAGCTGATGATGTGGAGAGTGTGGCGCTGCTCCCGCAAGAAGGGACAGCCGGCGGACTCTCAACCTATGGCCAGCAATCCTAATGACGAGGCTAAGCAAGCCTTTTATAGTGTGATGAACGAATGGTTTAATCAATACATTCGAACCAACACGGTTGTTCCACCACCTCCATTCCCGATTTAATGCAACCCCAAGACCTACAATACCTCCGTGATGACCCAATAAGGTCGGGTAAGCCCCAATCGATAGGATTCAAAACATGGGGCCACTGAATTTAAGGCTACGGATGATGATGATGCCGAAGCGAGCTGAATTATGGTTAGATAACACTATCCGGTGCTTGATGAGCTATCCCATACACCCGATGAGTGCTTAAAGTGTACCATCTCCTTGCTACGCGAGTCCGCCTACTATTGGTGGAGTACTCGACTTCGTGGTGCCTAGAGAGCAAGTGACTTGGGAATTCTTTCTAACCGAGTTCAAAAAGTATATCATCGAGATTCATCGACCAAAAGCGGAGGGAGTTCCTTGATCTTAAGCAAGGTTCTATGTCCGTTATGACTCTGAACGAAAGTTTGTGAGGCTTAGCCAGACGCTGCGAGAATGCATTTCGTCCGAAGCTATTATGTGCAAACGCTCGAGGATGGGCTGAATGATGATATAAGGATGTTTGTTGGCATTCTCGAGATACGAGTTCGTAGTACTTGTTGAGCGAGCTTGTAAAGTCAAGAGCTTAGAAAGGAGAAACAAAAAGCTGATGTGGGATTGGAGAATTCGAAAGAGGTCCTCGGAAAGTCTCTTCAACAAGCATCAAGAGATTTCGAGATGATGCGAGCCGGTCTAGAGGCGTTTGGGATTTTCTAGACGAGGACGCGATCGACCCCTGTGACCACACGAGTCACCTCGATTGCCGGTGGCGGAAATGATCGCCGAGAGAGGACGGAGTGTCCACATTGTGGCAAATGGCATTCGGGAGCTGTTGGTTTCGTGATCGCTCCTGCTATAAGTGTGGATCGGCCGACCATTTTATGAAGGATTGCCCGAGGATGCATGAATGAATGCAAGTCGAGTGCAAACCCGGTGCTACCATCGCCGAGGTAGGCCACCTAGAAATATGGGCAATGTCGATTGGCGGTCGAGAGGATCTAGAGATGCTACCATCGATCTCGAGGCTCGTGCTCTGCTAGGACTTATGCCATACGCCGCACGCCGAGGATGCTTGCCTCTCGGATGTTATTACCTGTACTTTCACTCTTTTCAATACAAATGTAATTGCTTTGATTGACCCCGGTTCTACTCATTCTTATATATGAAACCTTAGCATCCAGAAGACTTTGCCCATTGAGTCTCTTGAGTTTGTAATTCGGTGTCAAACCCTTGGGTCATTACGTGCTTGTTAACAAAGTGTGCAAGAAAAGTCCCCTAGTGTTCCGAGGTTCTTGTTTTCCAGCGGACTTAATGCTTTTGCCATTCGATGAGTTCGATGTTATTCTTGGTTTGGATTGGTTGACCATGCACGATGCGGTTGTAAATTGCAAGAGCAAGACTATCGATTTGAGGTGCGCGAATAATGAAATAATTCGGGTTGAGTCCACGGACTTAAAGGGGTTGCCAGCTGTAATATCAGCGATGTTGGCCCAGAAATATGTAAGAAAAGGGTGCGAAGCGTACCTTGCGTACGTACTCGATGACAAGGAATCAGAGAAGAAACCCGAATCTGTGCCCGTGGTTTGTGAATACCCGGATGTTTTCCCCGAAGAATTGCCGGGTTTACCACCTGTTCGGGAAATAGAATTTGGCATCAATTGGTACTGGTACCACCCCAATTTCGATAGCTCCGTATCGTATGGCACCAACGGAATTGAAGGAGTTGAAAACTCGATTGCAAGAATTGGTGGATAGAGGTTTTGCTCGCCTGAAGTTTTTCGCCTTGGGGTGCGCCTGTTTGTTCGTGAAGAAGAAGGATGGAACCATGCGACTATGCATCGACTATCGTCAGCTTAACAAAGCGACGATAAAGAACAAATATCCGTTGCCACGTATTGATGACTTGTTCGATCAACTGAAGGGAGCCTCGGTGTTCTCGAAAATAGATTTGAGATCGGGCTACTATCAATTGCGAATCCGAGATTCAGACGTGCCCAAGACTGCCTTCAGAACGAGATATGGTCACTATGAGTTCCTGGTGATGCCGTTTGGGCTCACTAATGCCCCTGCGGTATTTATGGATTTAATGAATCGAATCTTTAGACCATATTTGGATCGATTCAGTAGTCGTGTTCATTGATGACATCTTGGTCTATTCAAGAAATGAGACCGAACATCTTTGAACACTGCGGTTAGTCTTTGCAAATTTTACGGACAAGCAATTATATGCTAAGTTCAAGCAAGTGTGAGTTCGGTTAAGAGAGTAAGCTTCTTGGGTCATGTGGTATCTGCATCGGTATTCGAGTCGAATTCAATAAAATTTCAGCCATACTAAATTGGAAGCCTCAGAAATATTATCGAGGTTCAAGCTTTTGGGGCTTGCTTACATTACTACGACGATTTGTAAAAGGCTTCTCAACGATAGCCACGCCGATGACGGCTTACTCCAAAAGGATGTTAAGTTCGAATGGACGAGAAATGCCAAAAAGCTTCGATCAATGAAAACTTATTTGATGAAGCCCCAATTCTAGTGCAACCCGAGTCCCACAAGGAGTTTGTCATCTATAGCGACGCCTCTCTACTTGGGTTAGGTTGCGTATTAATGCAAGAAGGTCGAGTTGTGGCCTATCGTCGAGGCAATTAAAGCCACATGAGAAAAATTATCCGACTCATGATCTCGAATTGGCGCCATCGTATTCGCCTTTAAAGATTTGGCGACATTACTTATTTGGTGAAAGGTGCCATGTATACTCGGATCACAAAAGTCTCAGTATTTGATGACCCAACGAGACTTAAATCTGCGACAAAGACGTTGGCTCGAGCTGTTAAAGGATTATGAGCTGATCATTGACTATCACCCGGAAAGGCGAATGTAGTTGCGGATGCCTTGAGTCGTAAATCGTTATTCACTTTACGAGCGATGAATGTGCACTTGTCTATCCGATCCGACAAAGTGTGTTAGTGGCTGAAATGAAAGCCAAACCATTATTGACACACCAAATTCGAGAAGCTCGGAAAGTCGATGACGAGTTGGTTGCAAAACGGGCTGCGTGTGTTCCAACAAGGACTCGGAGTTTCAAATCGACGATGACGATTGTTTGAGGTTCAAAAGTCGTCTGTGTGTCCCAAAGAATTGGAACTCATTTCGATAATTCAATGAAGCCCATTGTAGCCGAATGGCAATCCACCCGGGAGTACGAAGATGTACAATGATTTGAAACGTCGATTTTGGTGGCATGGTATGAAGCGAGACATCTCGACTTTGTTTCAAGATGTTTAATATGTCAACAAGTGAAAGCGGAACATCGGTGCCTTCAGATTACTTCACCAATCACGATACCCGAGTGGAAATGGGATCGAGTCACAATGGACTTTGTATCCGGACCGCCATTGTCGCAAGTAAGAAGGATGCGGTTTGGGTCGTGGTAGATCGATTGACTAAGTCGGCCCACTTTGTCCCCGTGCGTCACGGATTTTTCAATGGACAAATTAAGCGGAATTGTACGTTTCTCGATTGTGAAATTACACGGGTGCCTATTTCTATCGTGTCGGATAGAGATCCGAGATTTACCTCGCGGTTTTGGAAAAAGTTGCAAGAAGCTTTGGGTACCAAGTTGCATTTCAGACCGCTTCCACCCCCAAACCGATGGTCAATCCGGCGGGTAATTCAGATACTTGAGGATATGTTAAGATGTTGCGTCCTCGAGTTTAGTGGTTCATGGGAGCGGTATTTGCCGTTGATTGAATTCGCCACAACAACGACTTTCAATCGAGTATTAAGATGGCACCCTACGAGGCTTTGTACGGGCGTAAATGCCGTACACCATTGTTTTGGACCGAGCTTGGTGAAAGCAAGATTTTCGGTGGATTTGATTAGGGATGCCGAATGTAAAGTGAAAGTAATCCGTGAAAGTTTGAAGATAGCCTTCGATCGTCGAAAGTCGTGACGCGGATATGAAGCGTAAGGATATCGAGTATCGTGGGTGATAAAGTGTTCCTCAAGGTATCGCTTGGAAAAAATACTCGTGTTCTAGTAAGGGCAAGTTGAGCCCGAGGTTCATTGGGCCATATGAGATATCGAGCGAGTCGGTCCAGGTGGCATATCGTTTGATTTTGCCCCGAACTCAAAAGGTTCACGATGTCTTCCACGCTTCGATGCTTGACGTTATAGATCCGATCCATCGCACGTGATTAGTCCATCGAAATTGAAATTCAAGCTAATATGAGTTATGAGGAAGAACCAATTCATATCCTATCACGAGAAGTGAAAGAGTTGCGAAACAAGCGGGTTCCGCTAGTGAAAGTGTTATGGCTCAAGCACGGATAGAAGAAGCTACTTGGGAGACCGAGAACTCAATGAGAGAGCGATATCCGAACCTATTTACCGGTAAGCTTTTCTGGGACGAAAATCTCTTGAGTGGGGGAGAGTTGTGACACCCGAATGTGACCCTAGTCGGAGAGTGGTTTCGGGACCACGAAACCGAAGTCACAAGAATAATTAAGTGTTATATTCGTACTTATTGTATGTGGAATTGGTATGCGTAAATATTTCGTGTCTCGATTTTTATTAATTAGGTGCTAAATTATAAGAAAGGACTTAGTAGTGAACTTTGAAAGTACGATAGGGAAATAGGTGATGACTAATTAAAGCATGCATGCAAAATAATGGACTTGCATGTCAAATTCCCCTTTCTACAAGTAATGGCCGCCATGACAAAGAATATGGGTCAAACATGTCATGAAACATGTTTTGTTGGGCATTAGGGAGAAATAGTAAACAAATAAGCATGGGTAAGAAAAGAATGAAAAAAAATGTGTGTGAGAGTGGCATACCCCATTGCCGTGAGTTGTAGAGAAGGAAAGAAAAAATTTTGTTCATCCTTTCTTTGAGCCAAAACTAAGGAAGAAGGAGGATTTTTGCTTCATGCTTGGTTTGGAAGAGATCTAGAAGGAGATTTGGCTAAGTTTGCATCAAGATTAAGGTATGTATGAGGTTGTGTTGGGAGTTTCATGCATGTTTTGGTTGCTAACTTGATGTGCATGTTAGCCATGGCTCAAATCTTTGGTATGCCATGGAAATGGTATTTGGCCAAAGTTGTTATAGTGATAAAGCCATTGCATGCTAAGTGTGAAGCTTGATGATGATGCATGCAATGATGGATTTTCTACTCATGAGTAAGATTTTGAGTTTTCTCTTTGTTTTATCATGATTAAAGTTGAAAAGGAGCATGATTGTCATACTTGGCCATGATGCATTCTTGAGCATGATTCATGCTTCTTGCATGTTAGTTAAAAGTTTGTGTTTTGGATGGCTATGGACACCTTGAAAATTCGCCATGCTCATATATGCATATATATGATTGCACATTATGTTTGGTTATGAACTAAGTGATGAATATATTGATTTAAAGAAGAAAATGTGGAAGAATGCTTGTGAAATTGCAAGCACAATTCGCCTAGCACACATATAAGTGCTTGATGCTATATTATAAGTTTTGGGCCACAATGTGCAAAGCATAAATTAGTAGATTGCATGCTGTTTTGTGAGGTATTATGCAAAATTGACCTCAACATGTACATGAATATTCGCCCTTGGGTAGCCTATTGAAGGCCTTAGCATTTCCTTGATGCTCAAATAAATTGTATTGAATTGCTTGATGTAGTATAAAATGTGCATGACCATTGTGTATTCAAGCTAAAGAGTGGCCATATGACCATTTAAAATCCTTGTCATATTCGCCATAAGCAAGCACAATGAGGTTTTAATAAATTGAATTTGTTTGAATTAGCTCAAGAGCTAAGAGGGCCACAATTGGACAAGGGAAGGAAAAGGTGATCGAATAGCGAAAAAGCCGCTTCGACAACATCCGAGGTAAGTCCTCAAGAAGTGACCTTACTTGAATTATGTGAGATGAAATATGGATGTGTATGATTATTGATTATGTGTATGAGTATTTGAATTCCACCCGGCTAAGTCCCAAGGCGAATATGCTAATGATATTAATTGTGTTTGAGCCTTAGTAACGAAAATGAAATATGTATGTCCAATGATTATTGATGTATGTGTGCATGAGAAATTGAATGATATCCGGCTAAGCCCAAGACAATTATGTTGAAATTATATCCGGTTAAGACCAAGGCAATTGTGCTAGTGGTTATATCCGCTAAGGCCCAAGGCATTCGTATGAAGTTATTCTATCCGGCTAAGACCAAGGCATTTGTGCACGTGATTATATCCGGTTATATTCGAAGAATCTTGGGCTGGAGGTGAGTGTTGGTTGCTGAAATGAATTTAATTAGTACACTCGGACAGCCCAAAGGATAAGGTACGTTATATGTGCATTGGAAAGTCGACGTGTTTGAGCAACATTCGCTCAATCGACTAATGAATTTCAGTTATTGAATTGATTGATGCTTTGCGAACTTATACAATGATGAAGTATGAAATAAGAATGTGTATTAATGAAATGATGCATTTGGCTATGTGAATGTATTGCTGTAAATTATAGTTCATTATATTCCTTGAGACTTACTAAGCATAAAATGCTTACCCGTTGCTTTGGCTCTTAGTTTTCTAGATTTCGCCGAGGCAATCGGATTTGGGATCGTTGAAGTCAAGTCATCCACACTATCAAGCCTCCATTTTGGTATAAATTTTTGGTTGAACTTGAGATGGCATGTATAGGACTACCTCTTGTTTGTTAAATACGTTGTAATGTAAGTTTGTATGGCCATGCGAAAATGGCTCAAAAGGGAGCATGAACTTAGACTTATTGTGGGTTGTATGTATATATATTTGGGGTCATGATGTGGCTATGGTTTGGAAATGGGAATGTTGGTCATATGATCAGCCATTGGCATGGTTAAAATGATCATATATGAACCTATGTATGGCAAGATTAGTTGAATCATGGAGACTACCAAATAGGTAAGTCCTACCTTAAAAACAGATGCTGCCAGCTGCAGTGGCGTGAATGTGAAAAATCACCAAAATTCATAGGAATGGAATTAGATAGTGAATAAGCTATGTAAATGAACCTTGATGAGTCTATTTTCATATGGAAGAAATGAAACGGTCATAGGAGTTACAGGTTAAGAGATATTAAAGCTATTGTGAGACAGGGCCAGAATGGTTTCTGGGTTCCCTGTCGCAACTTTAAAATTCACTATAAATTATCCAAAAGAATTAGGAGATATATCTTATATGTACAGATTCCATTTTGAGTCTAGTTTCATTAGAAACAAACGACACCAGAATTAAAGCCCTGTACAGAGAGATATTCAAGTTATACCGCGCGAAGGTCAGAGCAGTCGATCCCTGTAACTTGGGTAACTTTAACTAATAAACTGTACCAATTGGCCCGACCAAAATCCTAGAAATAAATCCATGGATGGATATATGAGTCTAAATTCAGGAAAATTTACGAAACCAGTTTCCGAGTTTTGAAACTCGAGATATGATTTTAAGGCGACAGTGACGCAGTTTTCCAGCCTGACTGGAAATGTCAAATTGGTGGGCAAAAACATGTGAACTTGGTTTGTTAACCCTCGGGTCCGACACCGGCGATGGTCTCGGGTTTTGGGGTGTTACATATAAGGACCTAATAGTGCATGTAATCAAAAGGGAGGACTTGCATGTCAAATTCCCCCCCCCTTAATAGCTAGTGGCCGGCCATGACAAGAGATTATGGGCAAAAACATGTCATAAAACATGTTGGGACAATGGTGTATGTAAGAAAAAAATAAAATAATGAGCATGGGAATTGAATAATGAAAGGGAAGAAAAAAAAAAAAAGAGAATGGTGAGTGTCCATCCCCCCATTGCCGTGAGTTGAAGAAAAGAAAAGAAAAAAATTTGTTCATCCTTTTCATTCTCTCTTGACCGAAAATTTTAAGGAAGAAGAGGGAGTTCTTGCTTCATGTTTGGTTTGGAAGAGGATTAGGAAGAGGTTTGGCCATACTTGTATCAAGATTAAGGTATGTTTGATGTTGTGCCATGAGATTCATGCATGTTTTTGGTTGCTAACTTGATGTTCTTATTAGCCCATGGTTCAAATCCTTGCTATGTCATGGGGGTGGTATTCGGCCAAGGTGGATTTTGTGTTAATGCCATTGCATGTTAAATATGAAGCTTGCTAATGATACATGTGATGGTGGATTGATGGCTCTTGGACTTTCTTTTTAGCATTTTTGAGTGAGACATTAAGCTCTTTGTTTAACTATGACCAAAATTGAAACGGTATGGTGTTGTGATGTATTCGGCCATGGTACATCCATAAGTATAATTTATGCTTATTGCATGGTAGGTAAGATTTGTGTTTTGGATTTATGTTCATGTTTAGTTATAATCAACTTTGAGATTCGGCTCTAGCATATATATATATATATATATATATGTTTGCACATGATGTATTGGTATGACATATATACTATCTCAAGGTATATATTTTCATATGATGATGTTTCGGTTATGAAGTAAATGATTGATGCGTATTGAGTTACAATATGGAATGCGTTAGTTAGTAAAATGTATGCCGTTTATGTGTGGTATTAAGTGTATAATTGGCCTCAACATGGACATGCATATTCGGCCACATGAGGGGGATTGGTGTGCATGCATTCGGTTAGAGGCAAGCATATTGATGCCTATTCTTGGCTTGGAAAATTCGGCTAAGGAGAGTACTAACTAATGTGTTGAGTTTGATTCATGATTTCCGTACATATGTGACTTTAAGGTCTAATGAAAATATGTGGGCTAAGTACCTTGAATTCCTCTTTCGATGCTCAAATGATTAAATCAATTTATTTGTTAAATTAAGCTTAAGAGCAAAGGGGAGCTAAATCCGATAAAGGGAAGGAAAAAGTGGTCGAATAGCCATCGGAATCATTCGACAACATCCGAGGTAAGTTCTTGAGTAATAGAGCTTAAATTATGATTTGATTAGATCATGTTTTAAGCAAATCGAAATCATGCACTTTGTGTGTGGATATTGAGCCGAAATTGTAAATATGATAAGTGTCTTGTGTTTGAGCTTTTGTAATAAGAATGTGTATTGATTTGTTGATATATGTGCTTGGTTATTCGAATGGTATCCGGGCTAAGTCTCGAAGGCTTTTGTGCTAAGTGACTAAATCCGGGTCAATTCCCGAAGGCATTTGTGTGAGTTACGAAAACCGGGTTAAGTCCCGAAGGCATTTGTGCGAGTTACTAAATCCGGGCTAATTCCCGAAGGCAATTGTGCGAATCACTATAACCGGGCTATGTCCCGAAGACAATCGAGCGAGTCGCTATATCCAGTTAAATTCAAGGTACGTGATTCGAAATGAGCAATCTTGCTGTAAAATTTCAGTTAATACGCTTGCAAAAATTCCAGCAATGAGGTATGTTCGTATGTACTTGAATTAGTTGAGCCCTTACAAGTAAGTATTCGCTCGGTTGATAAACGAGCTCTGGCCTTTGGCTAAGTTGATCTTTGTGTATGAACATAAGGGTTGGTAATGTGAAGTAAGTATGATATTGAGAATGTGTGCATATGAAATTATCCGTTTAGCTATATGAATGCCATGCTTTTGTTGTGCTGGAATCCTTGCTCAAAACTTACTAAGCATAAATTGCTTACTCCGTTTCTTTGTTCTCTGCTTTATAGATTTTGGCTCGTCACCATCGGACTCGAGATTTTTGGAAGTTGAAGTCTCCCACACTATCAAAGCCCCCTTTTGGTACAAATTTTGGTTGAGCTTTGAAATGGCATGTATAGGACTACTCTTTCGTTTGTTGGTCATAGACTCCCTTGATTTTCTATAAATTTGGATAGCCATGCGAAAATGGCTTATATACACTTTGGCATGGTACCATAATCATTTTGTATGTTGTTCATTAAGAGGTATGGAAATGTTTGGAAACGATTAGCCATTGGAATGGTTAATCATGATCATTCTTTGTGCCATGTATGCAAAAAGGGCTAATTGAATCATGGAAATTATGAAATAGGTAAAGTCTACCTCAAAGGCAGATGCTGACAGCAGCAGTGATGTGGATGTGAAAAATAACTAAAAATAGTAGGGATGGAATTAAATAGTGAATAAATTATGTAAATGAACCTTGATGAATCTACTTTCATATGGAAGAAACGAAACAGTCATATGAGTTATATGTTAAGAGATATTTAGGTTTTCGTGGAACAGGGCCAGAACGGTTTCTGGATTCCCTGTTCCGACTTTGGAAATTCATTATAAATTAACCAGAGATAATCAGGAGTCATTACATATATGTATAGATTCCTATTTGATTCTAGTTTCTATATAAACAAACGGAATCAGTATTGAAGCCCTGTACAGGGAGATATTCAAGTTGTAACGCGCAAAGGTCAGTGTAGTTGACCCCTGTAACATGGGAGACTTTAACTAATAAACTGTACTAATTGGCCTGACCAAAAATTCTAGAAAAAAATATGTAGATGGAAATATAAGTCTAGTTTCAGGGAAAAATTACGAAACTGATTTTCTAGCTTTGAAACTCAAGATATGATTTTTAAGGCGACAGTGATGCAGTAACCAGCTTATCTGGAAATTTCTAAATGGACTGTGAAAATAATTAAGTTAAGTCTGTGTGCACCTTGTGTTCGATTCCGGTAACGGACTCGGGTACGGGGTGTTACATCTTATTTTACCCAAATAATGTTTAAGACCCCTGTAAACCAGAACCCCCATTTTCCTCTTATGGATTAAAATCACGTAAAATTACCGGGTTTTAGCTTAAGCTTGGGCCTTCTAGAGCCCACTAACATAATTAAACCTACGCCAAACAGTCAAAACACAAAAATTCCAAAATTCACCAAAATTAACAGAAGTCCCGAAAATTGGGGCGTTACAACTCTACCCTTCTTAAAGAAATTTCGTCTTCGAAATTTACTTGATCCAAACAAATGAGGGTATTGCTGTTGCATCGCCTCCTCTGGCTCCCAAGTGGCTTCCTCTCTGCCATGATTACACCAAAGCACCTTCACCAATGGGACAGATTTCCTTCTGAGGACCTTAACATCCCGAGCCAGTATCTGCACAGGCTCCTCCTCGAAGGTCAAATCAATTTGAACATCGATTTCTGTGACTGGCACGACATGAGCAGGATCAGAACGATAACGCCTTAACATGGAGACGTGAAAAACATCGTGAATCTTGTCCAACTCTGGAGGTAATTCCAACTAATAAGCTACTGGGCCTACTCACTTCAAAACCCGATAAGGCCCAATGAACCGCGGACTCAACTTGCCTTTCTTACCAAACCTCAATATCTTCTTCCAAGGAGAAACCTTTAAAAAGACCATATCCCCTACTGAGTACTCAATCTCCTTACGCTTCAAATCTGCATACGTTTTTTGCCTATCAGATGCTTCTTTCAAACGGTCCCTAATTATTCTGACCTTAGCCTCAGTATCAGCCACCAATTCCCGTCCAAGAACTTGTCGCTCCCCTAGCTCTGTCCAACAACTAGGTGTACGACACCTTCGACCATACAGTGCTTCATACGGTGCCATTCAAATACTCACCTAATAACTGTTATTGTACGCAAATTCTTCCAACGGTAAGTAGTCCTCCCAACCACCTCGAAAGTCAATCACGTATCCTCTTAACATGTCCTCCAGAATCTGAATGACCCTTTTCGACTGACCATCAGTTTGGGGATGGAAAGCCATACTGAAGTTCAACCGCGTCCTCAATGCCTCATGCAACTTTTTCCAAAACTGAGATGTGAATCTGGGATCTCGGTCAGAGATAATCAAAACTGGGACTCCATGAAGTCGCACAATCTCCGCCATATACAGTTTGGCTAACTTTTGAAGCGAAAAGTTGGTACGTACTGGTATGAAATGGGCCGATTTGGTCAACCTATCCACAATCACCCATACCGAGTCTTTCTTCGATGGTGTCAACGGCAACCCACTCACAAAGTCCATGGTTACCCTCACCCACTTCCAAAGTGGTATCTTTACCGGCTGCAACAGTCCAGAAGGTAATTGATGCTCAGCTTTCACTTGTTGGCACGTCAAACATTTTCCTACAAACTCCGTCACTTCTCGCTTAAGTCCAGGCCACCAGTACAATTCCTGTAAGTCGTGATACAACTTATTCCCTCCAGGATGCATGGCACATAGTCCCCCATGAGCTTCCTTCAATATTGTCTGCCTCAAGTCAGAGTCCTTCAGAACACAAATTCTTCCTCGGAAACACAGAACTCCATCACCATTTAAACCGAACTCAGAAGTTTTCCCTTCCTTAACTTGTTGAAAACGAGAGACCAAAGACTCATCTTCCAACTACTTTTCCTTAATCTGGTCCACCCAGTTGGCCTTACTTGCAATTCACCAACAAACCGCCATCATCATACAAACTCAAGCGAGCAAACATTGCTCTCGGATCGTATACAGTTCTACGACTCAAAGCATCGGCTACCACATTAGCCTTTCCTGGGTGATACTCGATTGAACAGTCATAATCCTTAAGCAACTTAATCCATCTCCTTTGCCTAAGGTTCAGCTCCTTCTGAGTCAACAAATACTTAAGACTCTTATGGTCTGTGTATATAATGCACCTCTCTCCGCATGTAATGTCTCCAAATCTTAAGTGCAAAACCACTGCTGCTAATTCCAAATCATGAGTAGGATAGTTCCCCTCGTGAGGCTTAAGCTGTCGTGACGCATATGCAACCACCTTACCCTCCTGCATTAACACGCAGCCCAAACTTACATATGATGCGTCGCTGTACACAGTAAAATCCTTCCCAGACTCTGGCTGAATTAACACAGGTGCTTCAGTCAAAACTTTCTTCAACTTTTCAAAAGCTTCCTGCTGGGTCTCAGTCCATACAAATGGTACCCATTTCCTTATGAGTTTAGTCAAAAGTGCAGCCAACACCGAAAACCTTCCACAAACCTTCTATAGTATCCTGCCAATCTCAGGAAACTCCGTATCTCTGATACTGACCTAGGCGGCTTCCACTCCAAAACTGCTTCAATTTTTCGAGGATCCACCTTAATCCCCTCAGCAGAGACCACATGTCCTAAGAAAGTTACCTCCCTCAACCAGAATTCACACTTGCTAAACTTTGCATAAAGTTCCTTCTCCCTTAACACTTGTAGCACTACACGAAGATGCTCATCATGCTTTGCTTCCGTTTCAAAATATACCAGAATATCGTCAATAAAGACGACTACGAATTGATCCAGAAATGGTTGAAACACCTGATTCATCAGATCCATAAATGCCGCAGGAGCGTTCGTCAACCCAAATGGCATAACCAGAAATTCGTAATGACCATACTGAGTCCTGAATGCCGTCTTATGGATATCCGTCTCCTTGACCCTTAACTGATGATATCCAGATCTAAGGTCGATCTTAGAAAATACAGAAGCCCCCTTAAGCTGGTCAAATAGATCGTCAATCCTTGGCAGTGGATACTTATTCTTAATGGTCAATTTGTTCAACTGGCGATAGTCAATGCACATCCGCGTTGTACCATCCTTCTTCTTCACAAATAACACCGGTGCTCCCCATGGAGACACGCTTGGCCTAATAAAGCCCCTATCCAACAACACTTGAATTTGTGCCTTTAGCTCCACCAACTCCTTCGGTGCCATCCTATACGGTACGATAGACACTGACGCCGTTCTAGGCAACAAGTCAATTCCAAACTCCACTTCTCGGTTTGGAGGTAATCCCGGAAGCTCCTCCAGAAAAACATCTTGAAACTCCTTTACGGTCCTGGCCTTATCCACTGTCAATCCCTTCTCTTCCAACTGGCTTACGAATGCCAAATAGGCCTTACAACCTTTTCGAATCCACTTTTCGGCCCTCAATGCTGACACCACATTAGACAAATAATCCCTTCGCTCACCTATCATCATAACCTCCTCACCCTCCGTGGTCCTTAACACCATTCGTTTTGCAGCACAATCCAAAGTCGCCCTATGCTTAACAAGCCAGTCCATTCCTAGAATGAGGTCAAACTCTCCGAACGGCAACTCCATTAGATCTCCAGGAAAGATCCTACCTTGAGTTTTTGGGGTACATCCCTATACAGTTTGTCTACCCTAACCGAGTGGCCCAAAGGACTTAACACAGAGACCCCACTCACTATCTTTTCAGAATGCACTCCCAATGACCCAGATATGGCACATGCAACATAGGAATGAGTAGATCCAATATCCACCAAAGCAGTATACGGCATGCTAGAAACCAAAACCATACCAATTATGACGTCAGGTGCGTCGCCCTCCTCTCAACGACGAACCGCATACACCAACGCTGGCTGTCGAGCCTCAGCATTTTCGGCACCCCTGCCAGGCACCCCTCGACCTCGACCATTTCCATTTCCATTTCCACCCCTACCTTGTCCACGTCCTCTCGGTGGTTGTGGTCCACCTCTCGCGGGTTGAACAACCCTCTGTATAGCAACCTAAGCCTGATCAGCTCTCTGTGGGCAGTTTTTAACTCTATGCTCCATAGATCCGCATCGGAAACAAGCACTGGAATGTTTCCTACACTCACCCAAATGTATCTTTCCACAGTCTCCGCAAATTGGCGGTCTAACCAAATTCATCGGAGCTGCTCGAACTGGTTCCTCTACTCTCGCCCTTTTGACATTCTTATTTGCTCCACCCGAAGGTCCAAAATCCCTTCGAAAACGATTCCGATCTTTCTCACAGTTCTGCCTCTCAGTACGCTTTATCTCCTTAGTTATCTTATCTTTTTCCACCAGAACTACGAAATCCCGCTCCCTCTGCGGAGCAATCAGCACCTTAAGGTCATCTCTGAGTCCATCCTCAAAGCGAACGCTACGCTCATACTCCGTAGCGACTATCCCCACAGCATACCGGCTCAGCCTCAGAAACTCAGCCTCATACTCAGCAACAGTTTTACATCCTTGGACCAGATTCAGGAATTCCTTCCTGCGGGCATCCACATAACTTGCCCCGACGTACTTTCCTTTAAAGGCTGTCTTAAACAGCTCCCAAGTAACCCTATCAGCTGGGGTTCTATCCCTCACGGTGAGCCACCACTGATAAGCCTCATCTCGCAGCAGTGATACGGCCCCCTTCAGCTTCTCTCCACCGAGCAGTCCAAGTCATCCATAATTCATTCTGTGGCCTCCAACCAATATTCCGCCACATTTGGGGCTACACCAGATACGCCCCTAAAGATCTTCACTCCATTAGCTCGGAGCCGTTCAGAAATCGATCCTCGAATTCCATTGCCCGAACTTGCCCTGGCAACCCTTTCCAGAACTCGAAGCATAGCCTGCGACTGGGCGTCATCCCCGGCACCACGATCATGAGACTCCACTTCTGTTGCCGATGGTACCAGTGCATCTGCCGCTAGCATATGTCCCAAAGATGAAAATACCGCTCGAGCCCTTCCTCGGCCACGTCCACGGCCTCTTCCATGAGTGGCTCTTGTACTCATATCGTATTATCTGATTATGAATTTTATGCATTAATATTATTCCAATGTTTATTACAGATGTTTTATGAATCAGACAGTATTTCAGAGATTGTTCTCGCAGAATCGAAGTCTAACTACAGTTTCAGTCTCTTATCAATTTTCCTAGGGTTTTAGTATCATCCTATCTAGAGCATCCTAGCAGAGTTTCAGTACAGATAAATAATTCGGAAAAATATTCAGAGAAATTCAGAATGATACTTACAGGCTTGGGCCGGAGATTCGAAATGCCACCTTCAGAAGTCCTGATTTTAAAAACCAATTTCTATTTTTTTGACAATCTTCATTTTTGTAAACCCATTCCACAGCCGAGTTGTTGCAACTTGGCTCTAATACCACAAAATGTAACACCCCAAACCCGGCCTAGACGTTATGACCAGATCCGACGTACCACATCAAAAACGTTAAAAATATTTTTCCCATTCTAAGTTCAGAAAATCGTACTTGATGTTCAAAGGATTAATTCATTAAGGGTTAAAGTGAATGGAAGCTGTGCACCAAGTAGGAAACCGGAAAAGAGGAGGTGAGTCCATCGGATCGCTAAGTACCAAGCTCTTTCGGATCCAATCCTAGACATGCACACCGCCATTGCCACACTCTAACATCGCGTATATTTTTAGGTTACCATTGTGATTATGTCTATTTTAGAATAAAACATATTTAAATTTGGAAAACATTATCATAGCAGAAGCCTTGTTCGTAATCGTGTTACTTTGAAATCAGTTTATGTTTTTAGAAAACGAACCCTAGATCTTAGCCCATTTTGATAGTTAATATAATTTAAGATCATCATGATAAGTTATAAATCAAAACCCAAATAAAAATAATCATGAGCGGCCTTATTACATAACAAAACCCAAATCATCAAAGTAAAGAAAATTGAAGTCCAAATCACCAGAAGAAATCCATATTGCAGAACGAGTGGCCACTCTGAATCCCTCGCAGCTCCAAGCCCACTATGGCTGGGGATTACCTGCATGGATGAAAATAGGGGATGAGTTTGGGGAAACTCAGTGTGTAAAATTAACCCAACCATAGCCTATATCAGCTCAAACCACAGAAATAGAATAAATTGGCCTAGCCCAGAACAGAATACAGAATTAAGCCCATAGGCCCATAACAGATCAGATTAGATATTTCATGCATATGCAAAACCCAACACATAACCAACCACATACACCCCCTTACCAACCTTTCACCATGTGGGGAGACTACTCGACCCACCCAACTGCTACACACCATAGAATTATGCAGCATGGCTGCCAGAACAGATAATGTGACAGAGTCACCAGATACAGATAATCGTGGCAGAGCCACCAGAACAGAAATATATGGTAGAGCCACCAGATCAGATAATTGTGGCATAGCCACCAGGACACTTCCTCCAAAATATAACCCATGTCCCCATGCAACAAATATTCATTCATGGCATACATCATACATATTTAAATCAACATGCTTTTGAGACAAAATTAACCCTAGGGGCATATTGGTCATTTACACCTAGGGGTATCATGGTAATTTTCCATACATAAGGGTATTGTAGTGATTTAGCTACTTCTAGGGTTTTCATGCATATCCTATCCATTTACGTACTATCAGAATACTTACCGCGCATACTTACCAAATTGAGCCCGTTGGCCCATGAACCCGATTTTTGGCCCATTAAAGTTATCAAAATGCACGAAAACGCACGTACTACAGTTTATTACCTTCAGAATACCAAACATACAAACCCAAATATCTTACGAGCATTCGCACACTCGCAAATTCCCAAAATACCAACTTTCTGGTATTTCGACTTTTCGGCTTTTGCCGATCTAGTCTATGAGAGGGTGTCAGTTACACACCTATTTTATGACGATTCGCTGATGAGATCCATGCACAAACTGCCTACAATTATAATACTACCACGTTAATCTTACTACTGAAACAAACTACATATTAACTTCTTACCATATTCGGCCAACAACACCTTAGGCCTTAGCGTTCCTACCTTTGCTGAAAATAGTGTCTCGATCCAGATCCGTTCGCTCCACTTGTCCAAGCCCTTGATCAACAGCCTCTTAATCACACTATTACCAAAATAACACTATTATCACAACCCCTTAGGGATACAAGTCCAAAAAAATGACAACCTCCCTAGCCTTTTAGGGATTCCGGCTTTTCTTAAAATATGCAAGATAGACTAAGTTGGAAAGACTTACCACCGATTCTTCCAGTCAATGTTCCGCCTTAGTTCCTACTTGATTCTGATGCAGTTCTAAGCCCTCAAACAATAACAAAAGTCGAGCCCTCAGTGATCTCAGTACTCGGCTATGTTCCTAGGATAGTGTGGGAGTTTCGGCTTTTTGCAAAAGTGTAGAGAAAGATAAAATATGAGGGTTTTTACTTGTGGTATTGTCGACAAAAACCTGGGGTTTAGAGGTTGAGAGAATTGGCCAAAGATGATGAGAAAATAAGAGATTTGGCTAGGGAAAAATCGGTACAAAAGGAGTCAAGTTTTCAGGATTTCGGGATTTGAGGTAATCGGCTATAGTCTTAAAAATAATGGAAGGAAGGTGGTATAGAGTAGGGTGGCTGAAGGATTCAGTTATGGGGAAAAAAAGAAGAAAATAATAAGTGGATGGAGAGAAGAGAAAAAGAAAAGAAGAGGAGAATAGTCAGGAAACGACACCACTTACCACTAATGCCGAATTTATACTGGCACTAACCCTAGCCGAAATTCCCATGCTAAAGTCCCTTGGTCGGCCACCTCTTTTTCCTTGATCAGCTCCTAGATTTCCTCCCTTATCTGCTCCTAAATCCTATCCCTTATCAACTCCTAAATCCTATCCCTTATCAACTCCTAAATCCTCTCTTGATAGACTTTCACTTCAGTTCCACTGCTTACCTTTTCTGAACATAAAAATAATAATTCCCTTAATATGTTGTCATTGTGACTTGAACCTCAGCTCTCCCTAGCATCCACACGACACTTTTATAGCCTTTCCAGTGGCGTCACATGCCACTTTGCCACTTGCTTCCTTATGTCTTATTTTACCCAAATAATATTTAAGACCCCTGTAAACCAGAACCCCCTTTTCCTCTTATGGATTAAAATCACCTAAAATTACCGGGTTTTAGCTTAAGTTTGGGCCTTCTAGAGCCCACTAACATAATTAAACCTACACCAAACTGTCAAAACACAAAAATTCCAAAATAACAGAATTCCCAAAAATTGGGGCGTTACAAATGTAATTGCATTGATTGATCCTGGTTCTACTCATTCCTATGTGTGTGAGACATTAGTATTCACCAAGACATTAGTATTCAGCAAGACTATGGTTGATAAAGTGTGTAAGAATTGTCCCTTGATGGTTGGAGATCTGTGCTTTCCGACTGATTGAATGTTGCTTCCATTTGATGTGTTCGATATAATTCTGGGTATTGATTGGCTGACTTTACATGATGCTGTTGTGAACTGTAAAAGAAAGACCATTGATCTACGGAGCCAGAATGATGAAGTTATTCAGATCGAATCTAGTGATTGTATGGTTTACCAATAGTGATTTCTTCGATGCTAGCTCAGAAATATGTGATAAAAGGGTGTGAAGCTTACTTTGCCTACGTGCTCAACAGTAAAGCAACTGAAAGAAACATTGAATCAGTACCTGTTGTATGTGAGTATCCGGATGTGTTTCTAGAAGAATTAGCAGGTTTGCCACCTATTCGGGAAGTAGTGTTTGGTATTGAGTTAATGTCTGGGACGACCCTGATATCCATAGATCCGTATAAAATGGCACCTATAGAATTAAAAGAATTGAAAGCTCAGTTGCAAGAATTGACAGATAGAGGTTTTGCGCGACCGAGTTTCTCTCCGTGGGGTGCACCTGTGTTGTTTGTGAAAAAGAAAGATGGAACTATGAGAATGTGCATCGATTACAGACAGCTTAATAAGGTGACTATAAAGAATAAGTATCCGTTGCCACGGATTGACGATCTGTTTGACCAACTTTTAGGGGCTACAGTATTTTCGAAAATATAGTTGAGATCAAGCTACTATCAGTTGTGGGTTAAGGATTCAGATGTGCCAAAGACTACTTTCAGAATGAGGTACGGACACTATGAGTTTTTGGTTATGCCCTTCGGACTCACTCATGCACCTGCTGTTTTCATAGATTTTATGAATCAGATCTTCAGACCGTATCTGGACTGATTTTTGGTTGTGTTTATAGATGATATTTTGATCTACTTTCACGATGAAGTTGAACATGCTGAACATTTGAGACTTGTGTTGCAGACATTGCGAGACAAACAGTAGTATGCAAAATTCAGTAAATGTGAGTTCTAGTTAAGTGAAGTTAGTTCTTTGGGCCATCTAGTATCAACATTAGGTATTTGGGTTGATCCGAGCAAAATTTCAGCCATACTTGATTGGAAACCTCCGAAGAATGTTTCTGAAGTTCGAAGCTGTCTGGGACTCGCTAGTTATTATAGACTGTTTGTGAAAGGTTTCCCTATGATTGCAGCTCTAATGACAAAGCCGTTGTAGAAAGATGTTAAGTTCGAGTGGTCAGAGAAGTGCCAGAAAAGCTTTGATTAATTGAAAGCCCTTTTGACTGAAGCTTCAGTGCTTGTTCAGCCAGAATTAGGTAAAGAATATGTTATTTATAGTGATGCATCACTAAATGGTTTGGTCTGTGTTTTGATGCAGGAAGGCAGAGTGATAGCTTATGCCTCGAGACAGTTGAAGCCACATGAAAAGAACTATCTGACACACGACCTAGATTTGGCAGCCATTGCTTTCGCATGAAAAATTTGGCGTCACTATTTGTTCGGTGAGAAAGGTCATGTTTATTCTGACCATAAAAGCCTAAAATACTTGATGACTCAGAAGGATTTGAATTTGAGACAACGTCGATGGTTAGAATTGCTAAAAGACTACGAGCTTGTGATCCCGGGAAAGGCTATCGTTGTTGCTGATGCTTTAAGCTGAAAATCACTGTTTGCTTTATGTGCAATGAATACGTATATGGCCATGTCTGATGATGGTTCGATAGTAGCTTAATTGAAAGCTAGACCGTTATTTGTTCAACAAATATGTGATGCCCAGAAGGTTGATAATGAATTAATTGCAAAACGAGCTCAGTGTGAGACAGATGCTGATTCAGAATTCAGAGCTGATGCTGATGACTGTTTGAGGTTCAGAGACCGAATATGTGTTCCGAGGAATTCAGAGATGATTCAGATAATTTTGAATGAAGTACATAGTAGTTAGTTATCTGTTCACCCAGGTAGTACAAAGATGTATAATGATCTGAAACAACTTTACTGGTGGCATGGTATGAAACGAGACATTTCTGACTTTGTTGCAAGATGTTTGGTCTGTCAACAAGTAAAAGTTGAACATCAGGTGCCTTCAGGATTACTTCAACCTATCATGATACTTGAATGGAAGTGGGATAGATTCACGATGGATTTTGTATCTGGTTTACCGTTGACACTGAGCAAGAAAGATGCAATCTGGGTTGTTGTTGATAGATTGAATAAGTCGGCTCATTTTGTTCCGATATGTTCAGACTATTCACTTGGTAAGTTTTGATATGTTCAGACTATTCACTTGGTAAGCTAACTGAATTGTATGTTTCTCAGATTGTGAGACTACATAGTGTGCCTATATCCATTGTTTTGGACTACATGGTGTACCTATATCTATTGTTTCGGATAGAGACCCGAGGTTTACATCACGGTTGTGGAAGAAATTGCAAGATGCACTATGTAACATCCCAAAATAGGTCCTAGTCGAAATAGTGGTTTCGGGACCACAAATTCGACATCAAAATATTTATTTTATGGCTATTATAAGGCCTAGAATATGAGTATATGCATGTGTTAAAGTTTCATGATGAAATTCTAAGTATGAGATGTCCAATTGGAAATTAGGGACTAAATTGAATAAATTGCAAAACTTAGTTTCTAGAAGCAATTTGTATGAAATTTTTTTAGATTATGAATTAGAAGGTCTTGCAGAGCAATTTTCCCAAATTCTATATTTTTGGACAAAAATGGGCTTGCATGGATGAAATTTTAAAGAAAGGGCATAAGGGCATTTTGGTCATTAGGCATTTTAATGAAATAAAAAGAGAAAAATGGAGCAAAAATATGCTCATCTTCTTCCCATAGCTGCCGAAATTTGGAGGACACCATAGCTAGGGTTTCTTCAATTTTCAAGCTCAAAAGTAAGTGCTCCCAAGCCCCATTTTTCATGTTCTTAGTATTTTTGAAATCCTAGTAACTTGATCTCTCCATTTCTACCCATATTCCATGCTAGGATTCATGTTTAAAAACTTACCCATGCATGAGTTAATTGTGTTTTGATGGACTATGGAGGAGTATGAAAGGTTAATGTGTGTTAAACATCTTTTTCTAGTTGATTTTCATGAGAAACCCTTATAAGGACCATTTTGCAAAAGATGTAAATGTATGGTAGAAATGAGAAAATAATGGATAATGTGGGCTACCATAAGAGAGAAAAATGTTTGGCTAGGCTTGGGTGAGATAGAAATTGCACGTGTTTCATTATACAAGCTTAGGGACTAAATCGTAAAAATGTCAAAGGTTAGGGGCAAAACGGTCATTTGGACCGGGAGTAGATATTAAACTTGAAATGTATAATGTGGGGTATTAATGAGTTATAGACCCCGAGGAACAAATTCTAGAGGTCAATCGTGGTAAACATAAGGTTTCAGAATAACCGAAACACAATCAGGAAAAAAATCTCAGGTAAGTTCGGATAACTTAAAGTAAACCCCCAATATACATAATTGTATGATTTATGAATGCATGATATTTTCATTTATTGATGGTATGAAAATGCAGATAACTGTCTCGGTTGAGGTTAAAAAGGGAATTCGATGGATAAACCTTGTTTTACATGTGAATTAAGATCTTGCATGTGTTGCAGTAAGGATTTAGCCCAGACGGGTAATTTGTGATCTCAAATATGGAAAAGAATCTAGCCCGGACGAGTGTTCCTTGAATGATCGAGCCTCCCGAAGAATATATGTGTATTGGATTTAGCCCGGACGGGTAATTTGAATTAGGTCTGAATTTAGCCTGGACTGGTAATTCAAATCCGAACTCATTAAGGGTGTTTGTCACTATAAAGGATTTAGCCTGGACTGGTAATCCCGACATCACCTTACGAGTTAATATAATAGGGCATCTGGCCTGGACTAGTAATCTCGCCATATGATGTGAGGTTCGCGAGAGTGCATATATGTGAAACGATCATTTGTAAAAATTGACGGATAATGGGTATTCCATCGAGATTTCCTAGAAACTCAACGAGACTAACATGTGATATAAATATGTGAATGAAATGTTGAATGATGAGCTCATCTAGTTAAATTACATGATTATGTGACTAACTCATTGATTGAGTGCATGTGATACGAAATCATTTCATAATGGATGGTTTCATGAATTAAGTATGGATGTATGCTACTTACTCGGTAAGTTTACTTTCCGGTTATTCGAGCTTACTAAGCAAGTAAATGTTTACCCCTCTCTTTTCCCTGTCTCATAGAGCTCGAGGACTCGAAAGGATTGGAGGACAATTGGAGAGTCAACACACTATCAACTAAACAAGCTTTGGTATAAAGACTCTGTTTATTTTGTTAAATGGCATGTATAGTATTTCTGAGTATTTTATTATATGTGTCATTTATTTGCCAAGTTAAGGCATGTAAAAATATGTTTATTTCTTTGTCTATGGCCATGAAAATTGGCTTAATTTAAGTAGGCTATGACCTACGATTTTATGCATGGTTTTAATTACTGATGATGGGTTGCTATCAATTGGCAATGAGTCACATGAATAAGCCAATTTCAAATGGATTAATGTAACATGGGAACCCATGGCACTAAAGAGGAAATAACCATTTATGTATGAAACCAATGATATGAGGTTTCCATACAACTATTTTCATTAAGATTATTTACAAGCGTAAAATTATGTTTTCTCTCAAACTTGGTAACCACTAGGCACAAGTAGTAGAAAGGGGTGACTAAAGGCTTGGAAAATAGCCTATTAGAGTCCACATGGTTGGACAAACGGGCATGTGTCTAGGCCGTGTGTGACACACGGTTTTCTCCTATGGGCGTGCGCTATGGCCGTTTAGCTCAAAGCCGTACACGAGTAAGCCACACGGGCGTGCGCCATGGCCGTGTTAAAATGACAGTGTCGTCCACGGACGTGTTCCATGCCCGTGTTGTAACACCCCGTACCCGAGTCCGCTGCCGGAGTCGGACACGAGGGGTTAACGGCTTAAACCATTCACTTTCACAGTCCATTTTAAAAAAAAAATTTCCAGGCAGTTGGCTAACTGCGTATCTGTCACTTTAAAAATCATATCTTGAGTTCCACAACTCAAAAATCAGATTCATAATTTTTCCCCAAAACTAGACTCATATATCCATCTACAGATTTTTTCTAGAATTTTTGGTCGGGCCAATTAGTGCAGTTTATTAGTTAAAGCCTCCCTGTTACAGGGTGCGACTACACTGACCTTCATGCGTTACGATTTGGATATCTCCTGTACAGGGCTTAAATACTGATGCCGTTTGTTTCTATAGAAACTAGACTCAAAGAGGAATCTATACATATATGGCATGACTCCTAATTATCTCTGGTTAATTTACAATGAATTTCCAAAGTCGGAACAGAGAATCCAGAAACTGTTCTGGCCCTGTTTCACTAAAACCTAAATATCTCTTAACATACAACTCATATGACCGTTTCGTTTCTTCCATATGAAAGTATATTCATCAAGGTTCATTTACATAATTTATTCGCTATTTAATTCCATTCCTACTATTTTTAGAGATTTTTCACATTCACATCACTGCTGCTGCCAGCATTTATTTTTGAGGTAAACTTTACCTATTTCATGATCCTCCATGGATCAACTAGAGTTTGTCATACATATACCAAAAATGATCATGAATAACCATTCCCATGACTAACCGTTACCAACATTTCCATACTTCTTGATGGACGACATACAAAATGATTACAGTGCTATGATCAAAGTATACTTAAAGCCATTTTCGCATGGCTTATATACATTAACCGAATATCCCCTCGCTACTAGTCTATTCTATACATGCCATAAGATATTCCAAAACATAGCAAGTACCAAACGGTGGATAGTGATAGTGTGACTAGTTGCTGACGATCCCCGAGCCTGTAGCTTCCAATTGAGATCTATAAAACAGAGGAAACAAAGTATGTGGAGTAAGCATTACAATGCTTAGTAAGTTTCAAGCAGTGCCAACAGATAACAATCAAGTTATAACATAGTTGTTCGTATTTTTATTTCACTCTTCCTTCTGCATACCACCCTTTACCCAAATATGCACATCTCATCATAATCATAGGAATAGTCTCATAGATTGCTCTCGTATACATCACATAACTACCTTATGGTTTGGTTTAAATCAAGCTCACATATAAACTTGGAGTACATACCTGTTTGACCTTTCGCATTGCGTATTTTTATAAGCAATTCTTATAAAAGAAGTCTTACCCGGTCATAATCTCCACACGTAGTCATCGGGTCTTACCCGGTCATAATCTCCACATCGTAGTCATCGGGCCTCGCCGGAACATATTCCAAGTTTCATGTACATTTAATCACATGTTACAACATTCACATTAGCCATTCGGCTTTACCACATATGCATATCACACATATATTTTACATTGGCCATTAGGCCTCATCACATATACATACACTTTCACATTCACCACATCGGCCATTAGGCCTCATCACATATCGTACACTTTCACATTCACCACATCGGCCATTAGGCCTTATCACACATATATGTATATCATACATATTTCATATTTTTCTTGTACATCAATTGCAGCAATAGCTTATAAGCAACTCAAATAGTTTCATCAAAGTTTACAACAAAATCACATATTCACTACAAGCAGTTTTTCTGACCAACAGTCATTAAGTTGTTTATAACTGGAGCTACAAAACTCAAAATCAATTGCCGTCAATTTTCCCGAATGTAGACTCATGTATCTTTCACCCATAAAATTTTCAGAATTTTAGGTTTGGCCAATCAATACCAGATTTTTCTTAAAGTTTCCCTGTTTCACTGTTTGACTAATCTGACCACTCTTCGCTACTGAATCGAATTTTTCATTGTACAGAATTCATAATGTGTTCTATTTGATTCCATTTGAAACTAGACTCATTAAGGAGTCTAAGCATATAAATCTTATCTTATAACCATTTTTGTACAAATTATAATGATTTTCCAAAAACAAATCAGGGAATTTCGGAGTCAATCCGACACTGTCTCGCACAACTTTAAATATCTCTTTATAGAAAATTTCTTTGCTTCCACAGTCTCTTTTATAAGAAACTAGACCAACTAAGCTTTGATTACATATTTTACTCAGCCTATAATTCCACACCGACAATTTATAGTGATTTTCTAAAATCACATTACTGCTACTGTTCAAGCAAATTATCACAATTTGCTCTTAAATTTCAAGTCCAAACACTTATGAACTTACCACTTGGGTTTAAGACATATCATGGCCACATCATATCTTATTAAATCAACTCATTATGTCCTATTATGATTGAATTTACTCAACGTTTAATCACTTAAAACTTACAAAGGAATCAAACTCATATACTTAATAACTTACCTCGAATTGCCGAACGGTTACAAATCGACTATTCGGTTAGGTAGCTTGTTCTCTTTTTCCGAATTAGACTCCTAAGCTCTTGAGCTTGCATAAACAAATTTAATCTATTACCAACCAATTATACAAACTCATGGCGAATATAACAAGAAGACTACTAGATTCTACTAGCCACTCATTGCTCTATTATTAACCTTACTTAATTATAAACGATTCGCAATTTGATAATTAAGTTCATTTCATGGTATCATAACTCAACATTTATCAATATATCATTAACAAAATATGCTCATGTCAAATTCACTCCCAATCACATCTCAAAATTCAGCAAGCTTAGAACTCATTTAATAATTAAATTCGTAGCTTAACCACTTTGCTAACTACTTATGCATATAAGACTAATTTTTCATACTCGTCAACTTGAACCTAAAACAATAGCCGAATGCTCACGTACATATTATCTATTATTTCCATCACATAAATCATGCCATAAAACACTTTTAAAACAACTCACCATCATAGCCAAATATACATTTAATGAACATTACTCCTTTACCAAAGCTACTAATAACTATCACAAATACAAAACATATCAATATGTCAAACTCATTACCTCACCTATTTAGTCAAGCCGAATAATAGAATCACTCACACTTAATCCATCCCATTATCTAATTTTTTTTTTCTCCAAAATGAACTAACCATAATACCGATTGTATATTATACCTAGCATTTCTCATTACCAAATCACAAACCAAACACCACAAGCATATTTACCATAAAACATATCTCCAAAATAGTTGAAAACACAAACAATAAACACAAACATTGGCATTATGCTCAAATCACCATAAGAAATCTCAACTTTCTTGACATTACCAAGAGTGCATCCACAACTTAACTTAGCATATTATAAAGCCAAATCAACAAATTCAAAGCTTACCTCCTAATAGCTAAAGATGAAGGCCGAATTGCTCTAGGTAAGTTTTCCTTCCTTTCATCTTTGTTTCGTTAGAGAGTGGCATGAGAAGAAGATGAGCACCATCCTCCTTCTTCTCTTTTCAATTCGCCAAAGAGAACCGATTTCTCTTTTTAGCCTTCTACTTGAAAATTTCAACTTAGAAGCAAACAAATTCCATGGTTTTCCACTACATGCAATTTATCTTCTCTAGCTTCCTTTGCAAGAGACAAGGAAGCAAGATAGAAAATGAAAGTTGGAGTCTTTCTTTCTTCCATTCACGGCAAGGGGAGACAACTTTGGTTTCTCCTCCCACTCCCTTCTTTATTTATTATTCTTCCCACACCTTTTAACATAATATGTCTACAATATGCCTTACCCCATAGCATGGCCGGCCACCATTTAGATTTTTGGCTAATTTGACATGCAAGTCCCTCATGTCAATAGTTCATGCATTAGTTGGCCACTTTAAATTTCACCTATCACATTTTCAAGTCCTATCACATGGGTCCTTTCTTATAAATTAGCACCTAATTGATAAAATCAAGGCACGAAATATTCACACATACAAATCCCACATATAATAAGCATGAATATAACATCTAATTATTTTTGTGACTGGTTTTGTGGTCCCGAAACCACTTTCCGACTAGGGTCACATTAGGGGTGTCACAACTCTCCCCCACATAAAAAAAATTTTCGTCCCCGAAAATTTCTACCGATGCATAGTTTAGAATAGCGTCCTCTTATTGAATTATATTCATATAAACATTAGCTCATCGATAGCAATTGTAATTCATTATTGATTTCACATCGATCTATAAAATCATTTTCCTATCTCAAAACAAATACATAAACATTTCTACAAGTATGCACATATATCTCATTTCCTTGATTTCATAAGCAATAATCACTTAATTTAATTCACAATTGCATTTCAAACACATATCAAGCACATACTAACATGTATAATTCACATCATCCACCCACATATTTGTAACCCACATTTTCATCCATGTATAAGCTGTAACTTGGCCGAAAATACACATATACTCAAACATCCCAATAATTATCCTTCATAACTCCATCGTATCTCAATATTCAACTTCCACACACCTGAACATTTGATTCATTCAAAGACATACTAACATACCTCGTTGCTGAAATTTTTGCAAGCGTATTAGCTGAAATTTTTACAGCAAGATTGCTCATTTCCGAATCACGTACCTTCGGGATTTAACCGGATATAGCGACTCGCTCGATTGTTCTCGGGACATAGCCCGGTTATAGTGATTTGCACAATTGCCTTCGGGAATTAGCCCGGATTTAGTAACTTAGCACAAACGCCTTGGACTTAGCCCGGATACCATTCAATAACCAAGCACATATATCAACCAATCAATACACATTCTTATTACATTTTCATTACCAAAGCTCAAACACAAGACACTCATCATATTTACAATTTCGCTCAATAGCCACACACCAAGAGCATGATTTGATTTGCTTAAAACATGATCTAATCCAATCATAAGTTAAGCTCTATTCACTCAAGAACTTACTTCACATTACCAACCCTTATGTTCATACACATAAGATCAACTTAGCCAAAGGCCGGTAGCTCGTTTATCAACTGAGCGAATACTTACTTGTAAGGGCTCAACTAATTCAAGCACATATAGCTCTTACAATGCCATATCCTAGATATGGTCTTACATATTCTCACATCTCGAGCCGATGCCATGTCCTAGGCATGGTCTTACACATTATCTCAAATCAATGCCTTCGTCCCAGACGAGGTCTTACATGAGTCTCATTTCACACACTTAGTGCTCTGTGAAAAACTTCATACACACAGGTGCCTCAATTCTCGATCTCGCACACATAGTGCCTCGACATCGATTTCGCACACATAGTGCCTCGATTCTCGATCTCGCACACACGGTGCCTCGATTCGATCTCGCACACAAGGCCTCGATTCATCGATCTTGCACACACGGTGCCTCGATTCATCGATCTCGCACACACATTGCCTCGATTCATCGATCTCGCACACACAAAGCCTCGATTCATCGATCTCGCACACGGTGCCTCGATTCTCGATCTCGCACACATAGTGCCTCGATTCGATCTCGCACACACAGTGCCTCTAATCATTCGTTATTACCCATTGAAAGGACTTAACCAAGTCTATAAAACATCATATATGTACACTTTTAAACATATCATCTCATTTAAGTTTGAATTCAGTATAGAAATGAACACTTAAATTTTGCTCAAATGCAAAGACGAAGCCTACTAGGCACGAAGGCTGAATACACGTCACTAGTATGATTGCTCTTCGGAACTTAGTCCGGATACATCACTCTCAATTCCCATGTACATATACACATATAGCAATACACATTTGTATATCATTTACATTACTTGAATACAAACACAACATGCTTATCGACCACTCAACTTCCAGTTCCATAGCCACATACAAAAATCACATTTATAGTCATAACACTCTTTCAAAATTGCATCACCTATACCCTTAATTCAATCCAAATCAAAATTCAAATACGAGTACATGATACGTACCTGATCAACTTAATAATTTAGGCGTATCTAAGTGAAGTTATATCACAAATTCTCATAGTCAGAAGCTTGCTACAGCTCGATCGGGATCAAGATTCATTACAATACAGCAACCACATTTTAATAGTCAAAAATCATCACACTATCATTTTATCACTTTATGGCATGTATAAATAGACTCACGCGTGCTACGTTAGTCCTAGAATCGACTAAACCGTAGCTCTGATACCAATAAAATTGTAACACCCCGTACCCGAGTCCGCTGCCGGAGTCGGACACGAGGGGTTAACGGCTTAAACCATTCACTTTCACAGTCCATTTTAAAAAAAAAATTTCCAGGCAGTTGGCTAACTGCGTATCTGTCACTTTAAAAATCATATCTTGAGTTCCACAACTCAAAAATCAGATTCATAATTTTTCCCCAAAACTAGACTCATATATCCATCTACAGATTTTTTTCTAGAATTTTTGGTCGGGCCAATTAGTGCAGTTTATTAGTTAAAGCCTCCCCTGTTACAGGGTGCGACTACACTGACCTTCATGCGTTACGATTTGGATATCTCCCTATACAGGGCTTAAATACTGATGCCGTTTGTTTCTATAGAAACTAGACTCAAAGAGGAATCTATACATATATGGCATGACTCCTAATTATCTCTGGTTAATTTACAATGAATTTCCAAAGTCGGAACAGAGAATCCAGAAACCGTTCTGGCCCTGTTTCACGAAAACCTAAATATCTCTTAACATACAACTCATATGACCGTTTCGTTTCTTCCATATGAAAGTATATTCATCAAGGTTCATTTACATAATTTATTCGCTATTTAATTCCATTCCTACTATTTTTAGAGATTTTTCACATTCACATCACTGCTGCTGCCAGCATTTATTTTTGAGGTAAACTTTACCTATTTCATGATCCTCCATGGATCAACTAGAGTTTGTCATACATATACCAAAATGATCATGAATAACCATTCCCATGACTAACCGTTACCAACATTTCCATACTTCTTGATGGACGACATACAAAATGATTACAGTGCTATGATCAAAGTATACTTAAAGCCATTTTCGCATGGCTTATATACATTAACCAGAATATCCCCCCTCGCTACTAGTCTATTCTATACATGCCATAAGATATTCCAAAACATAGCAGTACCAAACAGTGGATAGTGATAGTGTGACTAGTTGCTGACGATCCCCGAGCCTGTAGCTTCCAATTGAGATCTATAAAACAGAGGAAACAAAGTACACGGAGTAAGCATTACAATGCTTAGTAAGTTTCAAGCAGTGCCAACAGATAACAATCAAGTTATAACATAGTTGTTCGTATTTTTATTTCACTCTTCCTTCGGGCATACCACCCCTTTACCCAAATATGCACATCTCATCATAATCATAGGAATAGTCTCATAGATTGCTCTCGATACATCACATAACTACCTTATGGTTTGGTTTAAATCAAGCTCACATATAAACTTGGAGTACATACTGTTTGACCTTTCGCATTATGTATTTTTATAAGCAATTCTTATAAAAGAAGTCTTACCGGTCATAATCTCCACACGTAGTCATCGGGTCTTACCGGTCATAATCTCCACACGTAGTCATCGGGTCTCGCCCGGAACATATTCCAAGTTTCATGTACATTTAATCACATGTTACAACATTCACATTAGCCATTCGGCTTTACCACATATGCATATCACACATATATTTTACATTGGCCATTAGGCCTCATCACATATACATACACTTTCACATTCACCACATCGGCCATTAGGCCTCATCACATATCGTACACTTTCACATTCACCACATCGGCCATTAGGCCTTATCACACATATGTATATCATACATATTTCATATTTTTCTTGTACATCAATTGCAGCAATAGCTTATAAGCAACTCAAATAGTTTCATCAAAGTTTACAACAAAATCACATATTCACTACAAGCAGTTTTTCTGACCAACAGTCATTAAGTTGTTTATAACTGGAGCTACAAAACTCAAAATCAATTGCCGTCAATTTTCCCCGAATGTAGACTCATGTATCTTTCACCCATAAAATTTTCAGAATTTTAGGTTTGGCCAATCAATACCAGATTTTTCTTAAAGTTTCCCCTGTTTCACTGTTTGACTAATCTGACCACTCTTCGCTACGAATCGAATTTTTCATTGTACAGAATTCATAATGTGTTCTATTTGATTCCATTTGAAACTAGACTCATTAAGGAGTCTAAGCATATAAATCTTATCTTATAACCATTTTTGTACAAATTATAATGATTTTCCAAAAACAAATCAGGGAATTTCGGAGTCAATCCGACACTGTCTCGCACAACTTTAAATATCTCTTTATAGAAAATTTCTTTGCTTCCACAGTCTCTTTTATAAGAAACTAGACCAACTAAGCTTTGATTACATATTTTACTCAGCCTATAATTCCACACAGACAATTTATAGTGATTTTCTAAAATCACATTACTGCTACTGTTCAAGCAAATTATCACAATTTGCTCTTAAATTTCCAAGTCCAAACACTTATGAACTTACCACTTGGGTTTAAGACATATCATGGCCACATCATATCTTATTAAATCAACTCATTATGTCCTATTATGATTGAATTTACTCAACGTTTAATCACTTAAAACTTACAAAGGAATCAAACTCATATACTTAATAACTTACCTCGGGAATTGCCGAACGGTTACAAATCGACTATTCGGTTAGGTAGCTTGTTCTCTTTTTTCCGAATTAGACTCCCTAAGCTCTTGAGCTTGCATAAACAAATTTAATCTATTACCAACCAATTATACAAACTCATGGCGAATATAACAAGAAGACTACTACCTAGAACATCAGTGCATATGCACTAAGCTCGAATATGGCCAGAAATTAACTTGACGAGTCATGATGATTCCATAATTCCCAGATCATCTACCATAACATTTGATTCATGAGATCATATCATAATGAACTCACATACTTGTGAGCATAATGCAACAAGTCAAACATGTATCCAATTATCATAGTACCATGAGTTAACTGATAGCATAGCTATTGTACCATGAATAGTGCTACTTGGTATATCGATGATATGGTCGATTACATACTATAGATTCATGAATGGCAGCTAGTAAAGTTATAAGAACTACTCGTTTATGTATTACCAGTACAAATATGACATTTGACACTTAATCAAAATGCTCAACTTTGAGTTTGCATCGACATCATTGTTACCATTAAGCTATTCAAATATCATCATACCTCATTACATTATAACTACTACTCTATTAATCAACACATCATACAAATACTCCCTACATTATTGCCATTTAAACATCAATGCCAACTCTATTCGATCGACAGTATCTACCTTGATGTCACTATTCGACTCACCATACCATTAATTTATCAAGATCACTATGAAATCTACTATTAGAAACTCTTATCTTCAAATGGATCGAACTTACCAAATTATGACGTCCTATGTTGACATAGATTCTTACGATGCTGCCAATTCATAAGATCAATTAGCCTAACAATTCACATCCATGCTATGTATACTAGGGATTCGTCCAAGAGAAATCAACTCGCATAGATTAAGATGATTCCTAAAATATGGCATTGTTACTTGCAACATTAGATTAAGAATGAGATAGTTTACTATTGATTCTGACGATCTAAGCTAAAAGAGCATTAATGAGTCGAAAGTGATGAGATGTCGTCAGTTATGTGATATCCTGTTGTATATGGAAAGTATAATAAGAATATGTATAAGAGAAAAACGTAGAATGTGATTAGACAAAGGTATCGAAAGCTTACACTGAAGCAAGTAATGCATCAAATCCAGTCCATTGCCAATAGTCATCTATGTCGCCACATCTTCCTTATTCCTATTTCTTCAGTAAGTCCTATCATATAGCTTATAACTGTAATGCCTCGTATTAGATCACAATGGTCAGATAGATTACGACACTTATCGAAAATTGATAAATTAACTAGAGCTTTGGATGAAAGATACTTATGCATAGAGACTTAGTACCAATTCCATTTAATGCTTAGTCTCATTAATCGCTAGTTATGTACAAATAGATTGTGCAGTTAAGTTCTTATGATGACAAATACTAATGTTATAAGTACGATCCTAACACTATCTAAATTCAACCGTATCCGAATAATTCAAATCATCAATTCCTATTAAGCAATTATATTGTCCCATAGATTAGTCAGAAACTAGCTAGTGTGCACAAGTTGTCGACTTGTTGAAGTGTGAAATCTTGATTACATCATATGATTGTCTCTAATTTCTTCAATCTATCGATCTATCTGATTTCGATATGGATTATTGACCATGTCTGCTGTAAAAATGAAATCATAATGAATTCGTGATTGATTGATTATTGCAATGTATGTCTAAATTCGATTATCAAGTAGTTATGATTGACGTATAGCATAATCAACTTGATAATGATGTCAAGTATTTTTCCAAATAGATGACAATATGGATGTTGGTAATTGGTAATCCTGGACATTCATATGATCTATGTATGCACCTATTACGATAAGTTAGTAGTTAAGTTATGGAATAGACCAGTATCAAACGATACTGCCTAAAGAATAAGAATTGAATTGTCGAATTAATGGTCTGGAATAGTGCTCGATCATATGATCTAGATTATCGTCCACTGGTTGGTATGTTGACATTTTAGAGCTCGATATGTCTTCAGAAAATATGTTCTGATGAAACGACTGTAAATGACCTTAGGCATGGAGTTAATACTATCGTATCAATTACTAATTTTGGTTGTGAATTTGATTTAGCTTGATTTTAAGTGATGATTACTTACGATGACTAATTATTTTAAGTTGTACATTGATTGCAACTGTCAGTTATATGATCAATCGACATTGAGCATTTGATAGGTTTGCAAGTATCAATTAGTGATTGGTTATCTAATTTAGTCCTATTGGCAGATTCTAGAGTATATTAGTAAAGGTTTGATAAAGTACGCTTGACTCTATTAAATAGCTCGATGTGCAAAATTCGTAATAGTTGGAATCTGCTGAATTGTTTGAGCTTGTGAGATGCATTGATTCATTAATGAAACGTAATTATATGAGTGAGCTATAAAGAAAGTCTTGAAGAGTTGATTAATTCAGACTGATTGGAATTATTGAGCCCTTAAGCTTACTTGTTGAATTGAAAGTTAATATATCTATAGTTGATGACATAATGGTTTGCGTGAAAGGTATCGATAGTACTGTGTGACCAAGAAGATTGATAAATCGTATGAAATTGACATCTGTTTGAGTATTGATCTGCATTATTATGAATACTTTTTCATGAAATTATGGATGTGTGAGGTTGACATTGAAAACCAAGTATTGCAAATACAGATTGATTGATGAAAGTGAACGTTGTATGATTGACTATGAACAGGTTGTGCGAAGGATCGAGTGTGTAGATGATTTTCAATGAATACGTGAACTTGTTATGTTTACAAGTGATATGCGTTGATACTCGATAATTTGTAGGCTTATGAATCAGTAATGCGACTTGTGAGTTAGACAATATGTGTATGGTGTCAAGATAATTGATAATTCTGAGAGAAGTTAACTTATTGAATGATGATTCATGGATTGATGTTAAGATTGATTAGAAATGATTCGAAGATGTGAGTTTGTTAGAGATGTATAGTTTCCGTGGCATTCTGATGATACAATGATTATAATGAAGCTAATTTAGCATTGTTCGACTCAAGAATTCAGTCTATATTGATTCTGAAGTTGTATCATGATAGCTATGACGTTGATCTTGGACTTCGTTGCAAGTCTTGGAAAGAGTATGGTTAATTTACAATGAATTTCCAAAGTCGGAACAGAGAATCCAGAAACTGTTCTGGCCCTGTTTCACTAAAACCTAAATATCTCTTAACATACAACTCATATGACCGTTTCGTTTCTTCCATATGAAAGTATATTCATCAAGGTTCATTTACATAATTTATTCGCTATTTAATTCCATTCCTACTATTTTTAGAGATTTTTCACATTCACATCACTGCTGCTGCCAGCATTTATTTTTGAGGTAAACTTTACCTATTTCATGATCCTCCATGGATCAACTAGAGTTTGTCATACATATACCAAAAATGATCATGAATAACCATTCCCATGACTAACCGTTACCAACATTTCCATACTTCTTGATGGATCGACATACAAAATGATTACAGTGCTATGATCAAAGTATACTTAAAGCCATTTTCGCATGGCTTATATACATTAACCGAATATCCCCTCGCTACTAGTCTATTCTATACATGCCATAAGATATTCCAAAACATAGCAGTACCAAAGCAAAGGATAGTGATAGTGTGACTAGTTGTCGACGATCCCGAGCCTCAGTAGCTTCCAATTGAGATCTATAAAACAGAGGAAACAAAGTATGTGAGTAAGCATTACAATGCTTAGTAAGTTTCAAGCAGTGCCAACAGATAACAATCAAGTTATAACATAGTTGTTCGTATTTTTATTTCACTCTTCCTTCTAGCATACCACCCTTTACCCAAATATGCACATCTCATCATAATCATAGGAATAGTCTCATAGATTGCTCTCGTATACATCACATAACTACCTTATGGTTTGGTTTAAATCAAGCTCACATATAAACTTGGAGTACATACTGTTTGACCTTTCGCATTATGTATTTTTATAAGCAATTCTTATAAAAGAAGTCTTACCCGGTCATAATCTCCACACGTAGTCATCGGGTCTTACCCGGTCATAATCTCCACACGTAGTCATCGGGCCTCGCCGAACATATTCCAAGTTTCATGTACATTTAATCACATGTTACAACATTCACATTAGCCATTCGGCTTTACCACATATGCATATCACACATATATTTTACATTGGCCATTAGGCCTCATCACATATACATACACTTTCACATTCACCACATCGCCATTAGGCCTCATCACATATCATGTACACTTTCACATTCACCACATCGGCCATTAGGCCTTATCACACATATATGTATATCATACATATTTCATATTTTTCTTGTACATCAATTGCAGCAATAGCTTATAAGCAACTCAAATAGTTTCATCAAAGTTTACAACAAAATCACATATTCACTACAAGCAGTTTTTCTGACCAACAGTCATTAAGTTGTTTATAACTGGAGCTACAAAACTCAAAATCAATTGCCGTCAATTTTCCCCGAATGTAGACTCATGTATCTTTCACCCATAAAATTTTCAGAATTTTAGGTTTGGCCAATCAATACCAGATTTTTCTTAAAGTTTCCCCTGTTTCACTGTTTGACTAATCTGACCACTCTTCGCTACTTAATCGAATTTTTCATTGTACAGAATTCATAATGTGTTCTATTTGATTCCATTTGAAACTAGACTCATTAAGGAGTCTAAGCATATAAATCTTATCTTATAACCATTTTTGTACAAATTATAATGATTTTCCAAAAACAAATCAGGGAATTTCGGAGTCAATCCGACACTGTCTCGCACAACTTTAAATATCTCTTTATAGAAAATTTCTTTGCTTCCACAGTCTCTTTTATAAGAAACTAGACCAACTAAGCTTTGATTACATATTTTACTCAGCCTATAATTCCACACCGACAATTTATAGTGATTTTCTAAAATCACATTACTGCTACTGTTCAAGCAAATTATCACAATTTGCTCTTAAATTTCCAAGTCCAAACACTTATGAACTTACCACTTGGGTTTAAGACATATCATGGCCACATCATATCTTATTAAATCAACTCATTATGTCCTATTATGATTGAATTTACTCAACGTTTAATCACTTAAAACTTACAAAGGAATCAAACTCATATACTTAATAACTTACCTCGAATTGCCGAACGGTTACAAATCGACTATTCGGTTAGGTAGCTTGTTCTCTTTTTTCCGAATTAGACTCCCTAAGCTCTTGAGCTTGCATAAACAAATTTAATCTATTACCAACCAATTATACAAACTCATGGCCGAATATAACAAGAAGACTACTAGATTCTACTAGCCACTCATTGCTCTATTATTAACCTTACTTAATTATAAACGATTCGCAATTTGATAATTAAGTTCATTTCATGGTATCATAACTCAACATTTATCAATATATCATTAACAAAATATGCTCATGTCAAATTCACTCCCAATCACATCTCAAAATTCAGCAAGCTTAGAACTCATTTAATAATTAAATTCGGTAGCTTAACCACTTTGCTAACTACTTATGCATATAAGACTAATTTTTCATACTCGTCAACTTGAACCTAAAACAATAGCCGAATGCTCACGTACATATTATCTATTATTTCCATCACATAAATCATGCCATAAAACACTTTTAAAACAACTCACCATCATAGCCAAATATACATTTAATGAACATTACTCCTTTACCAAAGCTACTAATAACTATCACAAATACAAAACATATCAATATGTCAAACTCATTACCTCACCTATTTAGTCAAGCGAATAATAGAATCACTCACACTTAATCCATCCCATTATCTAATTTTTTTTCTCCAAAATGAACTAACCATAATACCGATTGTATATTATACCTAGCATTTCTCATTACCAAATCACAAACCAAACACCACAAGCATATTTACCATAAAACATATCTCCAAAATAGTTGAAAACACAAACAATAAACACAAACATTGGCATTATGCTCAAATCACCATAAGAAATCTCAACTTTCTTGACATTACCAAGAGTGCATCCACAACTTAACTTAGCATATTATAAAGCCAAATCAACAAATTCAAAGCTTACCTCCTAATAGCTAAAGATGAAGGCCGAATTGCTCTAGGTAAGTTTTCCCTTCCTTTCATCTTTGTTTCGGTTAGAGAGTGGCATGAGAAGAAGATGAGCACCATCCTCCTTCTTCTCTTTTCAATTCGGCCAAAGAGAACCGATTTCTCTTTTAGCCTTCTACTTGAAAATTTCAACTTAGAAGCAAACAAATTCCATGGTTTTCCACTACATGCAGCCGGCCTATCTTCTCTAGCTTCCTTTGCAAGAGACAAGGAAGCAAGATAGAAAATGAAAGTTGGAGTCTTTCTTTCTTCCATTCACGGCAAGGGGGGAGACAACTTTGGTTTCTCCTCCCACTCCCTTCTTTATTTATTATTCTTCCCACACCTTTTTAACATAATATGTCTACAATATGCCTTACCCCATAGCATGGCCGCCACCATTTAGATTTTTGGCTAATTTGACATGCAAGTCCCTCATGTCAATAGTTCATGCATTAGTTGGCCACTTTAAATTTCACCTATCACATTTTCAAGTCCTATCACATGGGTCCTTTCTTATAAATTAGCACCTAATTGATAAAATCAAGGCACGAAATATTCACACATACAAATCCCACATATAATAAGCATGAGAATATAACATCTAATTATTTTTGTGACTGGTTTTGTGGTCCCGAAACCACTTTCCGACTAGGGTCACATTAGGGGTGTCACAACTCTCCCCCACATAAAAAAAATTTTCGTCCCCGAAAATTTCTACCGATGCATAGTTTAGAATAGCGTCCTCTTATTGAATTATATTCATATAAACATTAGCTCATCGATAGCAATTGTAATTCATTATTGATTTCACATCGATCTATAAAATCATTTTCCTATCTCAAAACAAATACATAAACATTTCTACAAGTATGCACATATATCTCATTTCCTTGATTTCATAAGCAATAATCACTTAATTTAATTCACAATTGCATTTCAAACACATATCAAGCACATACTAACATGTATAATTCACATCATCCACCCACATATTTGTAACCCACATTTTCATCCATGTATAAGTCGTAACTTGGCGAAAATACACATATACTCAAACATCCCAATAATTATCCTTCATAACTCCATCGTATCTCAATATTCAACTTCCACACACCTGAACATTTGATTCATTCAGACATACTGAACATACCTCGTTGCTGAAATTTTTGCAAGCGTATTAGCTGAAATTTTTACAGCAAGATTGCTCATTTCAATCACGCACCTTCTGGATTTAACCGGATATAGCGACTCGCCGATTGTTCTCGGACATAGCCCGGTTATAGTGATTTGCACAATTGCCTTCGAATTAGCCCGATTTAGTAACTTAGCACAAACGCCTTCTGGACTTAGCCCGGATACCATTCAATAACCAAGCACATATATCAACCAATCAATACACATTCTTATTACATTTTCATTACCAAAGCTCAAACACAAGACACTCATCATATTTACAATTTCGCTCAATAGCCACACACCAAGAGCATGATTTCGATTTGCTTAAAACATGATCTAATCCAATCATAAGTTAAGCTCTATTCACTCAAGAACTTACTTCACATTACCAACCCTTATGTTCATACACATAAGATCAACTTAGCCAAAGGCCTGAGCTCGCTTATCAACCGAGCGAATACTTACTTGTAAGGGCTCAACTAATTCAAGCACATATAGTTTTACAATGCCATATCCTAGATATGGTCTTACATATTCTCACATCTCGAGCCGATGCCATGTCCTGCATGGTCTTACACATTATCTCAAATCAATGCCTTCGTCCCAGACGAGGTCTTACATGAGTCTCATTTCACACACTTAGTGCTCTGTTGAAAACTCATACACACAAGGCCTCACCATCGATCTCGCACACATAGTGCCTCGACATCGATTTCGCACACATAGTGCCTCGACATCGATCTCGCACACACAAGGTGCCTCGACATCGATCTCGCACACACAAGGCCTCGACATCGATCTTGCACACACAAGGTGCCTCGACATCGATCTCGCACACAAAGGCCTCGACATCGATCTCGCACACAAGGTGCGACGATCGATCTCGCACACACAAAGGCCTCGACATCGATCTCGCACACATAGTGCCTCGACATCGATCTCGCACACAAAGTGCCTCTAATCATTCGTTATTACCCATTGAAAGGACTTAACCAAGTCTATAAAACATCATATATGTACACTTTTAAACATATCATCTCATTTAAGTTTGAATTCAGTATAGAAATGAACACTTAAATTTTGCTCAAATTACCAACACGAAGCCTACTAGGCACGAAGGCTGAATACACGCCACTAGTATGATTGCTCTTCTAACTTAGTCCGGATACATCACTCTCAATTCCCATGTACATATACACATATAGCAATACACATTTGTATATCATTTACATTACTTGAATACAAACACAACATGCTTATCGACCACTCAACTTCCGGTTCCATAGCCACATACAAAAATCACATTTATAGTCATAACACTCTTTCAAAATTGCATCACCTATACCCTTAATTCAATCCAAATCAAAATTCAAATACGAGTACATGATACGCACTGATCAACTTAATAATTTAGGCGTATCTAAGTGAAGTTATATCACAAATTCTCATAGTCGAAGCTTGCTACACTCGATCGGGATCAAGATTCATTACAATACAAAGAACCACATTTTAATAGTCAAAATCATCACACTATCATTTTATCACTTTATGGCATGTATAAATAGACTCACGCGTGCTACGTTAGTCCTAGAATCGACTAAACCGTAGCTCTGATACCAATAAAATTGTAACACCCGCACTCGAGTCCGCTGCCGAGTCGGACACGAGGGTTAACGCTTAAACCATTCACTTTCACGTCCATTTTAAAAAAATTTCCAGGCAGTTGGCTAACTGCGTATCTGTCACTTTAAAATCATATCTTGAGTTCCACAACTCAAAAATCAGATTCATAATTTTTCCCCAAAACTAGACTCATATATCCATCTACAGATTTTTTCTAGAATTTTGGTCGGGCCAATTAGTGCAGTTTATTAGTTAAAGCCTCCCTGTTACAGGGTGCGACTACACTGACCTTCATGCGTTACGATTTGGATATCTCCCTATACAGGGCTTAAATACTGATGCCGTTTGTTTCTATAGAAACTAGACTCAAAGAGGAATCTATACATATATGGCATGACTCCTAATTATCTCTGGTTAATTTACAATGAATTTCCAAAGTCGGAACAGAGAATCCAGAAACCGTTCTGGCCCTGTTTCACTAAAACCTAAATATCTCTTAACATACAACTCATATGACCGTTTCGTTTCTTCCATATGAAAGTATATTCATCAAGGTTCATTTACATAATTTATTCGCTATTTAATTCCATTCCTACTATTTTTAGAGATTTTTCACATTCACATCACTGCTGCTGCCAGCATTTATTTTTGAGGTAAACTTTACCTATTTCATGATCCTCCATGGATCAACTAGAGTTTGTCATACATATACCAAAAATGATCATGAATAACCATTCCCATGACTAACCGCTACCAACATTTCCATACTTCTTGATGGACGACATACAAAATGATTACAAGGCTATGATCAAAGTATACTTAAAGCCATTTTCGCATGGCTTATATACATTAACCGAATATCCCCTCGCTACTAGTCTATTCTATACATGCCATAAGATATTCCAAAACATAGCAGTACCAAACAAAGGATAGTGATAGTGTGACTAGTTGCCGACGATCCCCGAGCCTCAGTAGCTTCCAATTGAGATCTATAAAACAGAGGAAACAAAGTACACGGAGTAAGCATTACAATGCTTAGTAAGTTTCAAGCAATGCCAACAGATAACAATCAAGTTATAACATAGTTGTTCGTATTTTTATTTCACTCTTCCTTCTGCATACCACCCCTTTACCCAAATATGCACATCTCATCATAATCATAGGAATAGTCTCATAGATTGCTCTCAGATACATCACATAACTACCTTATGGTTTGGTTTAAATCAAGCTCACATATAAACTTGGAGTACATACTGTTTGACCTTTCAGATTTGCGTATTTTTATAAGCAATTCTTATAAAAGAAGTCTTACCCGGTCATAATCTCCACACGTAGTCATCGGGTCTTACCCGGTCATAATCTCCACACGTAGTCATCGGGTCTCGCCTTGGAACATATTCCAAGTTTCATGTACATTTAATCACATGTTACAACATTCACATTAGCCATTCGGCTTTACCACATATGCATATCACACATATATTTTACATTGGCCATTAGGCCTCATCACATATACATACACTTTCACATTCACCACATCGGCCATTAGGCCTCATCACATATAATGCACACTTTCACATTCACCACATCGGCCATTAGGCCTTATCACACATATATGTATATCATACATATTTCATATTTTTCTTGTACATCAATTGCAGCAATAGCTTATAAGCAACTCAAATAGTTTCATCAAAGTTTACAACAAAATCACATATTCACTACAAGCAGTTTTTCTGACCAACAGTCATTAAGTTGTTTATAACTGGAGCTACAAAACTCAAAATCAATTGCCGTCAATTTTCCCCGAATGTAGACTCATGTATCTTTCACCCATAAAATTTTCAGAATTTTAGGTTTGGCCAATCAATACCAGATTTTTCTTAAAGTTTCCCCTGTTTCACTGTTTGACTAATCTGACCACTCTTCGCTACGAATCGAATTTTTCATTGTACAGAATTCATAATGTGTTCTATTTGATTCCATTTGAAACTAGACTCATTAAGGAGTCTAAGCATATAAATCTTATCTTATAACCATTTTTGTACAAATTATAATGATTTTCCAAAAACAAATCAGGGAATTTCGGAGTCAATCCGACACTGTCTCGCACAACTTTAAATATCTCTTTATAGAAAATTTCTTTGCTTCCACAGTCTCTTTTATAAGAAACTAGACCAACTAAGCTTTGATTACATATTTTACTCAGCCTATAATTCCACACAGACAATTTATAGTGATTTTCTAAAATCACATTACTGCTACTGTTCAAGCAAATTATCACAATTTGCTCTTAAATTTCCAAGTCCAAACACTTATGAACTTACCACTTGGGTTTAAGACATATCATGGCCACATCATATCTTATTAAATCAACTCATTATGTCCTATTATGATTGAATTTACTCAACGTTTAATCACTTAAAACTTACAAAGGAATCAAACTCATATACTTAATAACTTACCTCGAATTGCCGAACGGTTACAAATCGACTATTCGGTTAGGTAGCTTGTTCTCTTTTTCCGAATTAGACTCCCTAAGCTCTTGAGCTTGCATAAACAAATTTAATCTATTACCAACCAATTATACAAACTCATGGCCGAATATAACAAGAAGACTACTAGATTCTACTAGCCACTCATTGCTCTATTATTAACCTTACTTAATTATAAACGCATTCGCAATTTGATAATTAAGTTCATTTCATGGTATCATAACTCAACATTTATCAATATATCATTAACAACATATGCTCATGTCAAATTCACTCCCAATCACATCTCAAAATTCAGCAAGCTTAGAACTCATTTAATAATTAAATTCGTAGCTTAACCACTTTGCTAACTACTTATGCATATAAGACTAATTTTTCATACTCGTCAACTTGAACCTAAAACAATAGCCGAATGCTCACGTACATATTATCTATTATTTCCATCACATAAATCATGCCATAAAACACTTTTAAAACAACTCACCATCATAGCCAAATATACATTTAATGAACATTACTCCTTTACCAAAGCTACTAATAACTATCACAAATACAAAACATATCAATATGTCAAACTCATTACCTCACCTATTTAGTCAAGTCAATAATAGAATCACTCACACTTAATCCATCCCATTATCTAATTTTTTTCTCCAAAATGAACTAACCATAATACCGATTGTATATTATACCTAGCATTTCTCATTACCAAATCACAAACCAAACACCACAAGCATATTTACCATAAAACATATCTCCAAAATAGTTGAAAACACAAACAATAAACACAAACATTGGCATTATGCTCAAATCACCATAAGAAATCTCAACTTTCTTGACATTACCAAGAGTGCATCCACAACTTAACTTAGCATATTATAAAGCCAAATCAACAAATTCAAAGCTTACCTCCTAATAGCTAAAGATGAAGGCCGAATTGCTCTAGGTAAGTTTTCCCTTCCTTTCATCTTTGTTTCGGTTAGAGAGTGGCATGAGAAGAAGATGAGCACCATCCTCCTTCTTCTCTTTTCAATTCGCCAAAGAGAACCGATTTCCTCTTTTAGCCTTCTACTTGAAAATTTCAACTTAGAAGCAAACAAATTCCATGGTTTTCCACTACATGCACTGGCCTATCTTCTCTAGCTTCCTTTGCAAGAGACAAGGAAGCAAGATAGAAAATGAAAGTTGAGTCTTTCTTTCTTCCATTCACGGCAAGGGGGGAGACAACTTTGGTTTCTCCTCCCACTCCCTTCTTTATTTATTATTCTTCCCACACATTTTTAACATAATATGTCTACAATATGCCTTACCCCATAGCATGGCCGCCACCATTTAGATTTTTGGCTAATTTGACATGCAAGTCCCTCATGTCAATAGTTCATGCATTAGTTGGCCACTTTAAATTTCACCTATCACATTTTCAAGTCCTATCACATGGGTCCTTTCTTATAAATTAGCACCTAATTGATAAAATCAAGGCACGAAATATTCACACATACAAATCCCACATATAATAAGCACAGAATATAACATCTAATTATTTTTGTGACCCGGTTTTGTGGTCCCGAAACCACTTTCCGACTAGGGTCACATTAGGGGTGTCACACGTGTTGATAAATCAGTGTTGCCCACGGTTGAAGGGCATGGGCGTGCCCCAAGATACACAAGCGTGTGAGTCCACACGGCCCACCTACACGGGTGTGTGACACTTCATGATAAAGAAAATCTTCCGAGAAGCCCAATGTTTATCAAACGTGTCCGAATTTGTCCCGCATTTCCTTCCGATATATTATAGGTCTAGAAGGCCTATACAAGGGACAAGATGTTCATGATTGAAAGGTTTTAAATTCAAATGAAATTTTGTGACCTGAGTTAGTACACTGAAAGTGTAAAGTTTCGGTAATGCCGCAAGCCTTGTCCAGTGTTGGATACAGGTTAGGGGTGTTACGCACTAGGTACGAAAATACATTTCAGTACTGCTTTCCATCCACAAACAAATGGCCAGTCTGAGCGAATCATTCAGATACTTGAGGATATGTTGAGATATTGCATTCTCGAATTTGAAGGTACGTGGGAACGATACTTACCTCTGATTGAATTCGCATATAATAATAGCTACCAATCAAGTATCAAAATGGCACCTTACGAGGCTTTGTACGGTCGTAAATTTCGTACGCCATTGTACTGGACTGAGCTCAGTGAAAATAAGATACACGGGGTTGACTTGATTAGAGAGACTGAGCAGAAAGTGAAAGTGATTCGTGAAAGTCTGAAAGCAGCATCGGGTCGTCAGAAATCTTATGCGGACTTGAAACGTAAAGATATAGAGTTTCAGATCGGAGATAAAGTTTTCTTGAAAATCTCACCATGGAAGAAAATACTCAGATTTCATCGTAAAGATAAATGGAGTCCGAGGTTTATTGGGACGTATGAAGTTATAGAACGTATCGGGCCAGTTGCATACAGACTATTGTTGCCACCTAAGTTACAAAAGATCCACAATGTATTCCATGTTTCGATGCTTCGAAGGTTAAAGAGTTGCAGAATAAGAAGATTCCATTAGTTAAAGTATTGTGGCATAAGCACAGTGTTGAGGAAGCAACATGGGAATCAGAAGATGCAATGAGAGAACATTATCTGAACCTATTCACTGGTAAGATTTTCGGGGACGAAAATCCCTAAAGGGGGAAAGGTGTAACAGCCCGATTTAGACCCTAATCAGAATGGTGGTTTCAGGACCACGAATTTGAGTCGAAAAAATACTTTAAAAATTATTTTCTGTGTTTATTTTGTGTGAATTTATATCTGTGAAATTTTCGTAATTTAATTTTTTCGTTCAGGTGTCCGATTAAATAAAAGGGCTTAATCGCTTAAATTGAAAAGTGGATAGTTTATTTTGTAAAGCGCTTAATTGTTGATGGCTTTCTAAATGGGAGTAGTTATGGTGAAATTAGCCCAATTTATATAGTGTTGGACGGTAATGGGTAAGATATAAATGATTTTATAATTCATTAACTAAGGTTATTTTTGTAAACTAAAATATTATAACATATATAATATAAAACATAAAATAAAGCTTACATACTTGTTTTAATGGTTCTTCATTGCCGAATATAAACTAAAATAAAAAGAAAAGAAAGCAAGTTAGGGTTCGGCCTATTGGGAGCTCAATCAAGGTTCGTTTACTTGCCCGTTTTTGATAATTTCTACGTTTTTTAGATAATTACTTAGTAATCTTCAAGACCCATGCTTTAATTTCTAATTTTGATGAATATTTTGAGTTGTGCCATTGTTGATAACTTGTGATTTTTGCTGTTCGATGATGAAAAATGGAAGATATGTTTTAGATTAACATGTTTTGTATTGGAATTTTTGATGATTTTGAGTAATTAGGACTTAGTTGCAAAAATAATAATTTGAGGGACTAAAATGTGGAATGAATTGAATATATGGACTTGTTTGAGAGTCGGTAAAATTTGGCCCAACATATATATAGGGAAATTTTGTGTATTTTGTGTTTTGTGCAATAGGGACTAAATTATAAAAATTGTAAATGCTAGGGGTAAAATGGTAATTTGCCCATTTATGTGTTTTTGGACTAAATTGAATGAAAATATGTTTGAATGAGCCAAATTTGAATATGTTTAGATTAAGAACCAAAGAAATCGAATTTGGATCGGGGAAAAACGAAAGTTGTCGACTAGCAGCCCCGTCCCGTTTTACGACGTCCGAGGTAAGTTTATAAGCAAATAGACATGTTTATTGGAAACTTAATGTTATATTTACTTGCTATTTTGAAATGTTAGAAACTAGATATATTATGGCCAAATATAATTAAATGTGGCTATTACACTTTTGAGTTCGATTCGACCATGTTACGACGTCCGAAAGCCCCATATGAATCTTAGGAATAGCTAGGATACATATGTTATGACATAGGATTCCGATATTGTGTGCGAATAAGTCCATGGCACCGATTTGTGATTTTGATATGTGTTTACGAGTAAGACCCTATCTGGGACAGTGGCATCGATATGTGGTTAATTGTAAGACCACGTCTAGGACGTTGACATTGTACGATTTATGTAATTATCCGAGTGTCCTATCCAATTCCGAATGGTTAATCAGGAAAAGGTAAACCGTATACGGATTGTATAATACGAGCTAAATGGATAGGTATGAGTTAATTTGATATTTACTTAAGGTAAGGTAAGAAAGTGTTATAGTTGTGTGCTATAAATCATATATAAAGCAAGTGAGGAATCCATGTGTATTTTGATATGTGTATTTTGCTTGTGATAAATAATTTGTGCTGTATAGAAATGTCATTTAATATGTGTATATGTATACTTTGTGAATTCAGTTATTTATATATAAATTATACATGGGACGACTTTTGATGATTCTTGAATTGCATAAAAGTGTAAATGGATGTATGGTTGTTATGGCTGTTAGGCTTGGAAATGGAAGTTGATTTATAATGTATTAGGTGATTATATATGTATTCAACTTAGTTAGTGAATAATGTTAATGCATTTCGTTTGGTTAATAAAAATCAAATATGTTATTGATTAGTTATTGCTTATAACTTACTAAGTTGTGGTAGCTTACTTTGTGTATTACGTTACTCTATTTTATAGATTTTGAAGGCAAGCTGCAAGTTCGGAGATCATCAGCCAAGTTCATCACACTATCTACAGCTTTGGTACCTTTAAACTAAATTTGAATTATGTCATGTATAGGCTATTTTGAAGTTAATTATTTTGAAAATAAATGTATAATAGCCATGCGAAAATGGCTTAATTATTTTGCTTGATTTTGGGTTTCGGTTCAATTAAGGTTTAGTACTATTTTGATCTAGGTACCGTGTGCTATGAATATTTATGAAATGCGTTATATGATCATATATTAAGGTGGGTTATGACCTTGTTTGGAGCAAGGTAGAATTGGCCATAAGCATGATTAAATGGTTCAATCAATGTTTTGCATAGATGAAACCTATACGAATTTGATATGTTCGGTCATAAAATGGAATTGAATATGATGGTTAAGTTTGAGTTGTGATTTGACAATGCCTATGAATATATGTTTACGACAGTTTGTTTGATTTGTTGGTGCATGGGATTTAATATTACATGTTTAAGTTGATACTCTGATTTTGCTATTAAATAGAGTTATGACTAGTAATAAACGGACCATAGCTTAAAATGTTTGAATGGTGACCGTGTTGATTTGTTTGTTACAAAAGAAGTTATTTGAAATGGTTTTGATCAAATTGTGACTTGGCAATTAAATATATAAATAATCATGCATGTGGAATTGACTTGATATATAATTTATCTTAAGGTGTACATGCTTATAAACATAGACTTGATAATGTCTAATGATGTGTTTGGTTATACATGAATAGGAATATATATATTTTTTGTTATAATGAGTTTTACATTAATAAGCTAAAAATGTTGGTTATGAGTATGAAAAATATATATATTCGGTATATGTTTTAATATGTATTTAAATAAGTATTGATTCTTAAGATGGGTGAATAAGGTTAGAAATGAATGAATGTTAAGCATCATGGATAATGTACATACATTCAGTTAAATGAAATGAAAATGGCAAATTGAACGATGACTTGTACATTAGTAGGCAAATAATAAGTAGTTAGCATGTGTGGCTTTTCTTTTTATATAGTAAAATTTGACATAATAAGTATCATATTAAAAAGTCGATTTTGTCATGATAATATTGGAATGAATTGATGTACTTGATTTTATGAATTCTATTTACCGTAACTTTTTATTTGAGGTATGATTGTATACTTTGTAATAATAATAAAAAAGAGTTGTATCCATACTATTTTTGGTTAGGTGATATTAATTAATAAATTTTCTTTCTATATTAATATTGATTGGTTTATAAGTTGATACAAGTTATGCTTGAGATTGTTTGAATCTATGTTTTGATCGGTAATAGCCCGTAACCCCATTCCGGCGACGGATATAGGTTAGGAGTGTTACAGATGACCTAATTTGTTTTGTTTTAAATGAAATTTAATTACTAATTTCCAAAATTAACCTTAATAATTCATTCAAATTTCAGTATTGCCAAACCATTATCATCCACTAACATACAAATAGTCTAACCACCATATAAGGACCTCCACTTTAATGTCCTATAAACGGTAAAATTTCTTAACGAAATTTTGATACAGTAATACTATAATGCTGTAGACCATAAAATAATAATAAAAATAAATTTTTTGACTTTATATTTGTTGTCTCAAAACCACTATTCTGATTTCATTGAAAATGGGTTGTAAGAATGTTTATATATATAAATATGGCGCACAGTTATAAAGAAGTATGACTAGTGAAGTATTGTTCTCCCAAATTCACTTCTTGGTGTTTAGAATGGGCAGACTCCCATCTGAGAAAAAAGTAAGGATTTTATGTTTGATTACTATGAGTGGTGAAATAAGACTTATGGTTATGTAAAATGACCTTTAATATGTGAGTTTATGCCAGTGGCGTAGAACAACCCGTAGCTATTATGGTGAGGAAAGTTGGTTAGGAATTAATTGAACGTGAACTAGAAGGGTTAAAGGCTAAATGAGTAATCAAGTAAGTCCTTAGAGCTGACAGATTTTGATAAGGTCACTTAGTCTTGATGTGACGTTTACTTGAACCGCAAGAATATATAGACATTTTCAGCCCCTTTTGCTCACTAATGCATGCTGTTTCTAAGTTTTTTTTTTTTGAATTCCATATTGTAATTATAAAATAATTAATTAGTGCTCAATTTATGAAACATATTGAATTTTAATTAATTTTATAATAAATTTGCACAATTTGATATATTTTCGACAGTTTTGCACAAAAGGTGAAAAATTGGCTCGGGAGTCACCTTGAAAAGATTGGACCATCAAAGAAATTTTCGTATCAATTGACCGAAGAGTACGGCTGATTATTTTCCAGAGATGGATGACCCAAATTATACTCCTTGAACACATTTACAATTATTTTTGATCCGATACAAGTTGGGTTAAAATTTAATTATAGCCTGATGAAGAGAAAGGAGCCCAAATGTGCTAAGTGAAGAGGACTGATCCACTAAGAAAATGCCAACCCAAACCGTCCAAATTAGCTGACCAAATTTGCTTATTTTAGCTTATTTCTACACTTGCAAATCAGCTCTTGAACTTTTCCTAAATGCCTCTCAAACCCCTCCCTATTTCAAGCATTCTATTTTTTAGCCACAAGCTAAAACTGTAACACCCTAACTTGTATCTGTCGCCAGACTAGGGTTAAAGGCGTTACCAAAAAAATCGAAACATTTAACATTCATTTCATAATTATCATAGCATCATAATAATACATCAATATAGATTCCCTTATATAAATGGGTCATCGAGACCTTAAACATGCATTAGAAAGGGGTCAGGACTAAACAGAGTTCATACAAAATTTTTCAAAAATTAAACATTTTTTGTAACACCCCTAGCCAGAGTCCAATTGCCGGTTTAGGCTATAAGGTATTACCGATCTAAACATTTAATTTTTCATTCACAAAATTTAGCAATAAAAGCAAAAATTGAACTGAACACATACCAAACCTTGAGTTATATACATGCCATTTCCATATGGCCAAAATATATACAATTACAAAACATATTTTGTCAACAGCCTAACCTATACATGCCATATCGAGTCCAAAATATAACTGTACCAAAAAGATTGATAGTATGAAGAACTGCTGATGATCCCCGAGACGGTGGCCAAAATCAACAATCTATAAAACAGAGAAATAAGAAACAGAGTAAGCTTTTGAGGCTTAGCAAGTTTTAAGCATTTCAACAATTAAAACATGTCATTTAGATCGAACAATGAATATTACCAAATTTGTATTCTAATTACAATCACTAGGCCAAATATACACAAGTATACCATACATAAAGACTATTGGCCGAATGTAAATACACAAAGAAATTTTCAGCACATGCTTCACTTTACTTTATGGCTCATACAACTAATTTAATTCACATATTTTCATATAATGGCAAACATCGATCGAATAGATCATTTCTCTTATTCATAGATATATTAATCATTCACATAATTATATCGTTGTTTGATACTAATGACTCACTTTGCAATCAATTCACATAACAGTATATAATACGTACCTGGTCATTACCATGTATCATACATATTCGATAATAGTTTACTTTGAACATTTGAATTTGTAATCTCATTCGAATCACCGGCGTTAAGCCTGCTAGATTTCAAAATCCGAATCCAGTTACTAGCTCAAAGCCTGTGGAACTTTAAGTCCGGATATAGTACCAGCACTAAGCCTACGGGACTTAACCTGGATATATATATATTACCAGCACGAAGCCTGCGGTATTTAACCCGGATATATATTACTAGCACGAAGCCTGTGGGATTTAACCTGGATATATATATTATATCGAGAGCTAAGCATATTTACCCACATGATAATTCGGCTCATATAACATAACACATTTGTACTTCACTTTCTTTATTCGAGTATGAACACACAACGAAAACATACTTTCAATATAACATCGATTCAACACTTATACGCAAGAACACATAACCATCTATTTGTCTCCGCCTAACTTCTACCATCCATTCGGTTATATGCCATATACTCAATCTATTTATCATACTTATGTAACACCCCTATCCCATAACCGTCACAGAAATAGGACGAGGCGTTACCAAAAACTAGGAATCCGATCAGGGCCGTAAAATTTTGAACTTTTTTTTTGAATAAAGATCATTCATTTACTAAATTGCTAGACGCAAACAAAGTTCGAATTTAACACTTATACAAGTAAGTTCCATAAGATACCAGTAATCACATGACTTCTACACGAAGGTCAAAGTATCATTCTACTTATTGTCTATCCTATACATGCCATAAGATAATCCAATCTTATGGTCGCCGTAATGGTAGATAGTGTGAAGAAGTCGACGATCCCCGAGTGGTAGTCGAATCCACAACCTCTGCACCAAAACATGAACGAACAGAGTAAGCTTTCGTAAGCTTAGTAAGTTTTAAGCAAAACAATAATTTTGTTGAATCAATGACGTTTTTCACATATACTTAATCTAGCTAAAATCTCATTTGACCCAATATACCTAGCCAAAATTTCACATAATTTAATTCACCTTTCTTTAGCCTTGAGTTTTAAGTCACAAAGTGTTTTCATTCAATATCCTTGGTCATTCATTTCAACTGTTCGATGAAATTAATCTAGAGCTTCATCTCGAACCATAATATCAATAAACGCATTACTTAGCTATCACATATATATACTTTCAAATAATAATGACCTAGACGGTCGAATATTTCCAAAGCACATTCTTCATCAACTGAAGTTCGATTCACATGGTAAGCACATTCTTCACCAATTTTACAACTTTCAATAATCCCATCCACTTGTTCATAATCACCTCCATATTTTCAAGTATTTCACCTGATAAGTACTAAATTACCGTATTGGCACATAAAGAACCGAACATATTCCTTATCTTGTATTGGCACATCTAGCTGAACACAACCCATACTCAAATCATAAGGCCTTTGGGCAGAATATACATTAATACATAAGAATATTTCATCACATACTTTATTATACAAGCATACCATTACCAATTAGATCATTCTCATATTTGGAGTTATAATATTAATCACATATGCATACCTCCTTGATACTAATAATTCACTTCGAAATCAATCCACCAATGAGTAAGTAATACGTACCTGAACATCTTAAATACATAATACTTATTTGATGGTAACTTCATGGATACTCAATATCAAAGTCTTACTTGAATCCCAAAGATTTAACCTTCGGTCTTTAAAACCCGATACAAGATTTAACTCGAAGCCTACGGATATCAAATCAGGATAATATTCTCGCATAAAGCCTGCGGGATCTTAACCCGGATATAGTACTGGCACAAATGCCCTTCGGGACTTATCACATTTATACACTTTCACATCCATCACATTGGCCATTCGGCCTTATCACATATATGCATGTTCACATTCATCTCATAAAATCCTAAATCAAAATATAAATTTTCATGTATTCACATCACAATTATCCAAATATACTTCACATACCACGTATACTTTCACGTATACACTTTGTCTTGGCTGAATCTACATCTATCATTTTCCAATGAATAATTCAATTTCATGCCATACTATCATTTCATATTCGAATACTTATAAACTTACAATTTCACAAATTTTAATATCAAAGATCCATCTAACACTCATATATCATTTTACAATATCACAATTTAGAATTTATGTATGGGTTTAATCAATAGCTTATGGGCAACTAAAACAAGTTTTATCCATGTTTACAACATAACCACAAATTCTCTACAAGTTGTTTTTCCTGAGCAACAGTCGTTAAATTATTTGTAACTGGGGCTACGAAATTCTAAATTATGTGCCGTTAATTTTCCATGAAAGTAGACTCGTATATCCTGTATCCACAAAATTTTCAGAATTTTTGGTTTGGCCAATCAATACCAGATTTTTCTTAAAGTTTCCCCTGTTTCACTATTTGACTAATCTGACCACTCTTCACTATGAATCAAATTTCTCATTGTAAAGAATTAAAAATGTGTTCTATTTGATTTCATTTGAAACTAGACTCATTAAGGAGTCTAAGAATATAAATTTTATCTTATAACCATTTTTGTACAAATTATAATGATTTTCTAAAAACAGAACAGGGGATTTCGGAGTCATTCCGACACTGTCTCACACAACTTTAAATATCTCTTTATAGGAAATTTCTTTGCTCACATGGTCTCTTTTACAAGAAACTAGACTAATTAAGCTTTGATTACATATTTTATTCAGCCTATAATTCCACACCAACAATTTATGGTGATTTTCTAAATCCACGTTACTGCTGCTATCCTAAGCAAATTATTACAATTTGCTCTTAAATTTCCAAGTCCAAACACTTATGAACTTACCATTTGAGTTTAAAACATATCATGGCCACATCATATCTTATTAAATCAACTCATTATGTCCTATTATGATTGAATTTACTCAACATTTAATCACTTAAGACTTACCTCGGAAGTGGTCGATTTACTAGTTATCCACGGCTATTCGCTTACTTTCTCTTTTCCCTATCGACTTTGATCCTCTTTGCTCTTAAGCTTAATTAAAACAAATGAATTTGTTTCATTACTTATTCAACATTACTTCTTTAATAGTCACAGTTGATAATCGTATAACTTCAGTGCATAATGTGTTTATGAAATATACCATGACTAACTTTTATGTTTCTTTCACTAATACCCAATTCACGTGCACAAACAAGAATTCACATTACTTGCCATTATAAATGGAACCTAGATAGCCAATTACCATGGCCGAACATACAGCCACTTATATAAATAACACAAAGTGATACAAATTTATTTTTACCATTACAAATCAACCTAAAATAACCATATCTAATAATCAAATACCTATAGCATTGCATATTTCTCACATAGCAAGTACAACTAAATTCATTATTAATATATATATATATCTAAACACTTAACTACAAGATTTAATCACCATTATTGTAACATCCTGATTTTTTGGATTTATTCGTGGTTTTCAATATTTTATAAAGACTTTAAATTATTGTATTTGGATGTGAAATTAATATCTTGAGTAAGTAAATGGGCTTATGGAAGGCCCATGAGTTGGCCAAAACCCAATTGAATTTTTGGAATTTTAGACTTAGGAGTTAGGGGTTCTGGCTAAGTGACCCTTAAGTAGAGTTGTGGGTAAATTGCATCACAAAAAGAGCCTTGGTAAAGTGGCAAGGGTGACGCCACTAGGCTCCTAGAAAAGTGGCGTGTGGAGCAGTGGGGAAGGCATGGGATCGATTCCTTGTGTTGACAAATAGATGCATTTATTTTTTAAGTGCAGGAGGGGTAAGTGTTGGAGTTCAGGTGGATTCTGCTAGAAGAGAGTTGGATCAAATTAAATGCTTGGATTAAGGAGGGATAAGGGGAGAGATTTAAGGGATTTGGATGAGGCTAGGAGTTGGCCGAATTATGGGAATTGAAGAGGGAAAATCGGCAGGGGGTATTAGGTTGGTATTTCGGCACTTAGGGTATTGAGTGGTGCCGTTTTTCCTCTCTTCTTCCTCTCTAGCCGAAACTACCACCTCCCTATTCTTCTTTTTCTATTTTCTTCTTCACAACCATTCAAAGATACCGCTATTCATCAATCACTGTTGCCAAATCCATAAAAGCGAAATCTTGTGATCACCGCTTGTGTCGATTTCTTCAAAGCCGTGTTTTCTTCTATGTTCTTTGTTTTATTAATCTACGATTATCTTTTCTTAATCCTAGATACCGATGCAATTCTACTTCAAGGTTATAGTTCCACATTATCATCTTCTTCACCACCCAAAAGCCGAAAGTACCATCGGTTTAGGGCTTATAGTCGAAACTTCTTCAAACTCCCGGATTCGCTTTTACCATTGTTCTAAGGATAAATCGCACTAGATTGCGGGAAATCAAGTAGGAGTAAGGGTAAGTACTTATCATCTTAGATCCGTTTTATATTTTGCGATGTTAGGAAAAGCGAAATCCCTAAAAATTAGGGAGGCATCGATTTGAGCATAAGGCTTTAAGGGTTTGTAACTAATGTTTTCTCTCAGTGATTAGAGTCTTCTTAAGTGTTGGATTGAAAGCGTGAATCATTGGAGCAATCGGATTCCGAGCTAGCTATCGATTTTGACAAAAAGGTAAGGTTTCAAAGGCTTTTAGGGACATGGTTCGATCATGGGTGAGTAAGTTTTGGAATTTAGTGATTATAGTTTGTAAATAAGCACTATGCTAATCAATTGTAGGATATCGAAAGAGATCTCAAGAGCGATCGTCATGAATCGGTGTGTCTTCAACACCTTTTCTTAGTTCAATTTGGCAAAAAGCCGAAATGCCGAAATTCCGGCATTTCATAGGCTTGTGAGTATGCGAATGCTCTCAAGACATAGAGTAATTGTTAGATCTAGCACCGCAAAGTGGTAAGTAAGTTTTTGTGACGTTTCAACGTACTTCGGAAATAGGGCCTCGATGGGCCAAAATTGGGCCCAATGGGCTTACGGCCCAATATGGGCAAGAGGTGGGAAAAGTAGCCTGTCAGTTAGATGGGAGAATCAAATTGCATATGATTGTTAAGAATTACTGGAATAACATGTGTAGTTGCGTAAGTACGAAATTACCCCTAAAGAGCATAATTACCGAAATACCCCTAGGGTTTAAATTGGTTAAACCGCATGATTGATTAATCTTGTATTTTACATGATATGCATTTATTAATATCTGCTGCATGGGATTGGGGTATTGATGGAGGAAGTCTCAATGTGGTTCATCCACGTCTTGGAGGCTTTGCCTCAATCGACCGATAATTGAGCGATGTTCTTTGCAATCTGTGGAGTGTAGGGTGGGTGGGTTGAGATATTCCCCACATGGAGTGTAGGGCTGGTGCAGGCAAGTGTAGCGGTTGGTGGGTTGAGTAGTCTCCCAGTTGGGCTTGCATTCATTACGATATTGTTACATATGTTATCGAATCGGGCCTATGGGCCATCTTGTTATGTTAAAAAGGGCTAAGGCCTTGCTATCAGATTCGAAAAGGGCTTTGTTCTCACTGTAATCGTTATCTGAATAGGGCTTAGGCCCATGGGCTCGAGCTGATTTGGGCTTTGGATGGGCTTCAGATACACCGAAGTTTTTCCCAAACTCACCCCTTCCTCTTCCATCCTTGCGGTGAGCCCTAGTTGGTGGACTTGGAGTCAAGGGATTCGAGTGGCCACACGTTTTACGCAAATTCGTTTTCTTCGGTGAACTGGATTTTCCACATATTCGTTTATGGTTTGGGTTTTTGTAATAAGGCCGCTAATTATTTTATGGTTTGGGTTGTTTCTTTATTATTTAACTCGATTATAATAAATTTGAACTATGATAATTAACGGAATGGATTAGCTTTAGGACTCGTTTTCAAAAACGTTAAAGTGTTTTCAAAATATCACGAACACAAGTAAGACTTCCGCTAAGCAAATGTTTTCAACCTTAACCACTCTCTTAAGATAGACACAACAAAACGGTTTTCTCAAAATTAAACGAGATGTTAGAGTGTGGCAATGGCGGTGTGCATGTCTAGGATTGGATCCGAAGGGAGCTTGGTACTTAAGCAGTCCGACGGACTCACCTCCTCCTCTTCCTGGTTTCCTACCTGGTGCACAGCTTCTATTCACTTTAACCTAACTTTTAAAAGTGTCTTTTACAACACCAGCTAAGTTTTTCCAAACTAAGTATACGGAATGTTTTGAACGCTTCGATGTGGCGCATCAGATCCAGTCATAATGTCTAGGCCGGGTTTGGGGTGTTACATTTAGTGGTATCAGAGCCTGGTTGCAACAACTCAGCTGTGGATCGGGTCCGAAAATCTTTAAAAAAAAAAGAGTTTTTTTCTATAAAGGATGTTCAAAGTTTTTCTATTGAACGAGGTTAAATCAATAGTTTTAAAATAAAAGTGTTTTCAAATGAAATCTTTTTATTTTCAGTAAACAAAAACATGGGTTTTTTTATGGACTGATAAAAAAGTGGCACACTGATCCTCGGCACCAAGTCTGTAAGTGTTCTTTTTCTGCTTTAAATATTTATATGGAACTGGACTGGAAATAATACTGTAGATAGTACTGAGCCTTAGAGATAGTGCTATTGATAATGTAGTATTAGGGCTACAAAACCGGGACCGTAGCTAAATTGTGATTATGCCGAAAATAACTCGAAACTCTATCTGCTCATAAGACATTCGTAATAAACAAAGGGAACCAAAGAAACTAATGTCATAAAATTCGTAATCAGATAAATCGTTATGAGTACAAGGGCTACTCGAGGAAGAGGCCGTGGTCGAGGCCGAGGTAGCACTCAAGCTGGATCTGCGTCATCTGAACACATGCTAGCTGGCGAGGTACGTCCACCACCGGTTAATGAAAATGGGCCATATGATCGGGCCGCAGGGGATGACGCTTTGTCTCAGGCCATGTTGAGGGTTTTGGAAAGGGTGGCCGGAGCTAACGTCGGGCCCATGAATAGGGGGTCCATTTCTGAACGACTTCGGGCCAACGGAGCTGAGATTTTTAGGGGCGTATCTGGAGTGGCCCCAAATGTGGCTGAGTACTGGTTGGAAGCCACAGAGCGGATCATGGACGACCTGGACTGCTCAAGAGAGCAGAAGTTGAAAGGGGCAGTGTCGTTGCTGCGGGATGAAGCGTATCAATGGTGGATTACTGTGAGAGAAGGTACCCCAGCTGAGAGGGTAACATGGGAGCTGTTCAAATAGACCTTTAAGGCAAAATATGTTGGAGCTAGCTATGTGGATGCACGCAGAAAGGAGTTCTTGAATCTGACTCAGGGAAATAAGACCATTGCTGAATATGAGGAAGAGTTTTTACGATTGAGTCAGTACACTAATGGCATCGTTTCTACCAAATACGAGCGCAGCGTTCGTTTTGAGGATGGCCTCAGAGATGAGTTAAGGGTGCTCATAGCTCCGCAGAGGAAGCGAGATTTCGCTGCACTGGTAGAGAAGGCTAAGATAGCCGAGGAGGTGAAACAAACCGAATGGAAGAACCGTGATAGGGATCGAAATCGGTTCAAGAGGGATGCTGGACTAGCGGGTGCTGCAAATCGAAATGTTAAGAGAGCTAGGATGGAAGAACCGGTTCGAGCAGTTCTGGTGAACACAGGTAGACCGCAAGCTTGTGGGGATTGCGGCAGAATGCATCAAGGAGAGTTCTGGAAGCGTTCTAGGGCTTGTCTTCGTTGTAGGTCTAAGGAGCATAGGATTAAGGATTGTCCTAGGAGGGCCACTCAGGCTCAGGTGGCCGAACAAGAGGCTGTGCGACCGGCTCAACCTGTGAGGGATGGACCGCTGCTGCCAAGAGGTCGTGGACAAGGTCGCGGTGGTAATGACCGTGGATGTGGGGCACCCGGTAAGGGTATTGGTAACGCGGATGCTAGTCACCCCGACTTTGGTGTATCTTTGCTTCGTCATTGCGAGGAGGGTGACGCACCTGATGTCATAACTGGTACGTTTTTTATCTATGGTGTACCTTATACTGCTCTGATTGATGTGGGATCAACCCATTCACATGTGGCATATAACATTTCTGGGGCACTGGGTGTGCACTTCGAGGAGACTGTTTTTGGGGTGTCTGTGATAAGTCCTTTAGGTCATTCGGTTAAGGTAGAGAAACTCTTCAAGAAGGTGCCTCTGGAGATTCAAGGCAGGGTGTTCTGTGGGGATTTGATGGAGTTACCGTTTGAAGAATTCGATTTGATACTAGGGATGGATTGGTTGACCAGGCATAAGGCAACTTTAGATTCTGCAGCTAAGAGGATGGTGTTAAGGACTGCCAATGATGAAGAGGTAATGATTATTGGAGAACGAAGGATTACTTATCCAATGTAGTATCGGCGTTGAGGGTCGAGAAACCGATGCGCAAGGGATGCGAGGCATATCCGCTTTGGTAAGCTGTGGAAATCGAGGATCCGATCGTGGAGACCCTCGAATCATAGGGAATTCGGGATGTTTTTCCTAAGAGCTTCCTAGATTACCTCCGAATCGGGAAGTTGAGTTTGGAATCGATTTGTTGCCTAGAACGGCTCCAGATCTATTGCACCCTATAGGATGGCACCAAGGAGTTGGTGGGCCAAGGCTCAAATTCAAGAGTTGTTAGATAGAGGCTTCATTAGGCCTAGTGTGTCTCCTTGGGGAGCACCGGTCCTGCTTGTGAAGAAAAGGACGAACGATGCGCATGTGCATCGATTATCGCCATTGAACAAACCGACGATTAAGAATAAGTATCCACTACCAAGGATTGATGATCATTCGATCAACTAAGGGAGCTTCGGTATTCTCCAAAATCGATCTTCGCTTCGGATACCATCACTAAGGGTAAAGAAGGGATATTCATAAAACAAAGATTTCGAACTCGATATGGACATTATGAGTTTGTGGTCATGCCGTTTGGGCTAACGAACGTACCTGCAGCTTTTATGGATCTGATGAATCGAATATTCCAACCTTACTTGGACCGGTTCGTAGTCGTCTTTATCGACGATATCCTGGTATACTCTGAAACAGAGGTGAAGCATGATGAGCATCTCCGTATTGTGCTGCAAGTGTTAAGGGAGAAGGAGCTCTATGCAAAATTCAGCAAGTGTGAATTCTGGTTGAGGGAGGTAACCTTCCTAGGGCATGTGGTTTCTGCTGTGGGGATTAAGGTAGATCCTCGTAAAATTGAAGCGATTCTAGAATGGAAGCCACCTAGGTCAGTATCGGAAATTCGGAGCTTCCTAGGGTTGGCAGGTTACTACAGAAGGTTTGTGGAAGGTTTCTCGGTGATGGCGGCACCCTTGACAAAACTCATAAGGAAAGGAGTACCATTTGTCTGGACCGAGAAACAGCAAAAAGCTTTTGATCGGTTGAAAAAGGTATTGACCGAAGTGCCAGTGTTGATTCAACCGGTGTCTGGGAAGGACTTTACCGTATATAGTGCTGCATCACATGTGGGGTTAGGTTGTGTACTGATGCAAGAGGGCAAGGTGGTCGCTTATGCATCGCGACAGCTTAAGGCTCACGAGGTGAATTACCCTACGCATGATTTGGAGCTAGCAGTGGTGATTTTTGCGTTAAAAATTTGGAGACATTACTTATATGGGGAGAAGTGCATTATATACACAGATCATAAGAGCTTAAAGTATTTGTTGACTCAGAAGGAGTTGAATCTTAGGCAACGAAGATGGATGGAGTTGCTTAAAGACTACGACTGTTCGATAGAGTACCACCCAGGAAAGGCTAATGTGGTGGCAGATGCATTGAGTCGAAGGGTTGTTACTGATTTGAGAGCCTTGTTCGCACGATTAAGTCTGTACGACGATGGAAGCTTGTTGGCAGAACTGCAAGTAAGGCCTACTTGGACTGAACAGGTTAAGGAAAAATCAGTTGAAGGACGATTCATTAGCTCATCGGTTCCACAAGTTAAGAATGGTGAGGACGAGGATTTTGGGTTAAACATCAAGGAGTTACGTACTTTCGTGGAAGGGTTTGTATTCCAAAGGACCACGAATTGAGGCGATTAATTCGAAAGAGGCTCATGGTGGACTCGTGCCATGCATCCCGGAGGGAATAAGTTATATCGAGACTTGCGAGAGATGTACTTGTGGCTTGATTAAAACGAGAGGTGACTGAATTTGTTGGGAAATGTCCGACGTGCAAGCGAGTTAAGGCTAAGCACCAATTATGTTCGGGATTATTGCTTTGTGATGACTTTAAAACGACCCTAGTCGTAATATGGTTTCGGACCACAAAACCGAGGCATAAAAATAATTTGATATTTATTTTGATGCCTATAATATGTGTTAACTCATGTGTGACATTTTGATGCTTTAATTTAGAGTTATAAATGTGAATTTCACTAGAAAGGACCTAGTAGTAAACTTTAAAAGTATGAGGGGAAATGTGTAATGACTAGTTGATCATGCATGCAAAAATGAGGGGTTTGCATGTCAACTTCCCATTTATTAGCTAATGGCGAGGCCATGACAAGGGTGTATGGGCTAAACATGTCATGAAACATGTTTTGTTGGTGCATTAGGGAGAAACAATAAACAAATAAGTATGGGTGATAAAGAAAGAAAAAAAAAATGTGTGTGTGAGTGAAACCCCTTGCCGTGTATTGAGGAAAAGAGAAGAAAAAAATTTGTTCATCCATTTTTCTCCCTTGACCAAATTACTAGAGGAAGGAAGGAATTTTGCTTCATGTTTGGTTTGGAAGAGGATTAGGAAGAGGTTGACTATACTTGCATCAAGATTAAGGTATGTTTGAGGTTGTGCCATGAGATTCATGCATGTTTTTAGTTGCTAGCTTGATGTTCTTGTTAGCCCATGGTTCAAATCTTTGCTATGTCACGGAATGAAATTCGCCAAAGTGAATATGGTGTTAATGCCATTGCATGCTAAATATCAAGCTTGATAATGAAACATGTGATGGGGGATTGAGGACTCTTAGATTTTCTTTTAGCATTTTGAAGGAGATACTAAGTTCTTTGTTTAATCATGACCAAAATTATGGTGTTGTGGTATTCGCCATGGTATATCCATAAGTATGATTCATGCATGTTGCATGGTAAGTAAGATTTAAGCTTTGGATATGTGTGTATATTTGGATATAAGCCACTTGAGAATTGGCCCTTGCACCTACATGAATATATGTTTGCACATGATGTATTGGTATGACATATATACTATTTCAAGTGTATATTTGCTTGTGATGATGTTTCTGTTATGAAGTAAATGAGAGAGGTGTATTGAGCTACGATATGTAATGCGTTAGTAGTAAAATGTGTGCTGTTTTTGTGTGGTATTAAGTGTATAATTGGCCTCAACATGGACATGTATATTCAGCCACATGAGGGGAAATTGGTGTGCATGCATTCGGTTAGAGGCAAGCATATTGATGCCTATTCTTGGCTTAGAAAATTCGGCTAAGAGGAATATTAACTAATGTGTTGAGTTCGATTCATGATTTCCTACATATGCGACTTTGATGCCTAATGAGTATATATATTGACTAAGTACCTTGAATTCCTCTTTCGATGCTCAAATGATTAAATCGATTTATTTGTCAAATTAAGCTCAAGAGCAAAGGGAGCTAAATCCGATAAAGGGAAGGAAAAAGTAGTCGAGTAGCCGTCGAAATCGCTCGACAACATCCAAGGTAAGTCTTGAGTAATGACCCTACTTGAATTATATTGAAATCATGCTCCTTGTGTGTGTGGCTATTGAGCCGAAATTGTAAAGGTTTGATAAATATTTTGTGTTAGAGCCTTAGTAACGAAAATGAATTATGGATGTGTCTTGATTATTGATATATGTAAATGAACATTGAATGATATCCTGCTAAGTCCCAAGGCAATTATGCTAGTAATTATATCCGGCTAAGACCAAGGCATTCGTATGAAGTTGTTATATCCGGGCTAAGACCAAGGCATTTGTGCAAGTTACCAACCGGGTTAAGACCAAAGGCAATCGTCGAATCACTATAACCGGCTAGGTCCCAAAGACAATCGAGTGAGTCGCTATATCCGGTTAAATCCAAGGTACGTGATTCTAAGTGAGCAATCTTGCTGTAAAATTTCAGTTTATACACTTGCGAAAATTCCAGCAATGAGGTATGTTTGTATGTGCTTGAATTAGTTGAGTCCTTACAAGTAAGTATGCGCCGGTTGATAAACGAGCTACCGCCTTTAGCTAAGTTGTTCTTTTGTGTATGAACATAAGGGTCGGTAATGTGAAATAAGTATGATTATGGGAATGTGTATTAATAAAGTGATTCATTTAGCCATGTGAATGTAATACGTTAGTCAAAGCTGATTCCATTGCTTGAGACTTACTAAGCATTAAAATGCTTACCCGCTGCTTTGGCTCTCTGCTTTATAGGTTTCGCTCGTTAGCTATCGGATTCGGGATCAACGAAGTCGAAGTCATCCACACTATCAAAGCCCCTTTTGGTACAATTTTGGTTGAGCTTTGAAATGGCATGTATAGGACTACCCTTTTGTTGCGTTTTAAGTACTTTTGTGATGTATGTGTGTACGACCATGCGAAAATGGCTCGTAAAAGTGGAGTATGACATTAGACCATTTGTGCTTATGTATATATGTATGGTTTTATGATGTGACTACGGACTGAATGGAAGTGTGAGAAAATGATCAGCCATTGGAATGGCTAAAAATGATTATATGTGGACCTATGTATGACAAAACTCTAGTTGGTCCATAGAAACCACGAAATAGGTAAGGTTTACCTGAAAAACAGATGCTGACAGCAGCAGTGGTGTGGATTTGAAAAATCACTAAAAATTGTAGAAATGTAATTAAATAGTCAATAAATTATGTAAATGAACCTTGATGAATCTACTTTCATATGGAAGAAACTAAACTGTCATATGAATTATATGTTAAGAGATATTAAAGTTCTTGTAAAACAGGGCCAGAACGGTTTCTGGATCCCCTGTTCCGACTTTAGAAATTCATTGTAAATTAACCAGAGATAATTAGGAGTCATGACATATATGTATAGATTCCTCTTTGAGTCTAGTTTCTATAGAAACAAACGGTATCAGTATTTAAGCCCTGTACAGGGCTATATCCAATTCGTAATGCACAAAGGTTAGTGTAGTTGATCCCTGCAACAGGGGAGACTTTAACTAATAAACTGTACTAATTGGCTTAACCAAAAATTCTAGAAAAAAATCCGTAGATGGGAATATGAGTCTAGTTTCAGGGAAAAATTACAAAACAAATTTTTGAGCTTTGAAACTCAAGATATGATTTTTAAGGCGACACTGATGCAGTAACCAGCTTGTCTGGAAATTTCTAAATGGACTGTGAAGATAGTTAAACTAAGTTTGTGTGCACCTTGTGTTCGATTCCGGTAACGGACTCGGGTACGGGGTGTTACAATTTTATTGGTATCAGAGCTACAGTTTAGTCGGTTCTAGGACTACCGTAATGTGTTTGGGTCTAGCTATACATGCCATTTTCTGTGATTATTTGATAGTGTGGTGATTTCTGACGTTTGAAATTGTGTTTATTTATAGTAATGGATCCCGATCCCAACCGAGCGATAGTGATGATGTGGAGAGTGTGGCGCTGCTCCGACAAGGGACAGTCGTGGACTCTCAACCTGTTGCTAGCAATCCGAATGATGAGGCTAGGCAAGCCTTTTATAGCGTGATGAATGATTGGTTCAACCAATACATTCGAACTAATACTACTGTTCCACAACCTCCATTCTCAACAAACACACTTCGCACCTACAATGCCTCCTAAACCCGACCAAATAAGGTCGAATAAGCCCCAGTTGATAGAATCCAAAACATGGGGCTACTGAATTTAAAGCTACGGATAGCGACGATGCCGAGCAAGCTGAATTTTGGTTGGACAACACTATCCGCACTCGATCAGCTATCTTGTACACCGATGAATGCCTAAAGTGTGCTATCTCCTTGCTACGTGATTTTGCCTACTATTGGTGGAGCACTCGACTTCACAGTGCCCGAGAGCAAGTAATTGGGAGTTTTTCCAAACCGAGTTTCGAAAAAGTATATCGATCGAGATTTGTTGATCAAAAGCGGAAGGAATTTCTTGAGCTTAAGCAAGGTTCTATGTTAGTTATCGATTCGAGCGAAAATTTGTTAGACTTAGTAAATACGCCGGAATATGTTTCGTCCGAGGTCATCATGTAAACGCTTGAGGATGGGCTGAATGAAGACATAAAATGTTCGTTGGCATTCTTGAAATACGAGAGTTCGTAGTACTTGTTGAGCGAGCTTGTAAAGTCAAGAGCTTAGAAAAGAAAAACAAAAAGTTGATGTGGGAACCGGAGAGTTTCAAAAAGATCCTCGGAAAGTCTCTTCAACATGCATCAAGAAATTTAGAGATGATGTGGGCGATCTAGAGGCACTTCGGCCTTTTAGATGAGATCGTGATCGACCCACAATGGTACACGAGGCACTTGATTACCAAAGTTGGGAATGAACGTCGAGACGAACGGAGTGTCGAGATTGTGGCAAATGGCATTCGAAGTCAGAGGTTCCGTGACCGCCTCATTACAAGTGCGGATCGGTCGACCACTTTATTAAAGATTGCCCGAGGTTGTCGAATGAATACAAATCGAGTGGGAAACGGGTGCTACCACCGCCGAGGTAGACCATCCGGAAATACGGGCAATGCTAGTGGTGGTCGAGAGGATCTAGAGATGTTACGACCAGATCCGAGGCTCGCGCTCTGCTAGGGCTTATGCTATACTGGCGACGTGAGGATGCTTCCTCGCCGGATGTTATTACCGTACTTTCACTCTCTTTGATACTAATGTGATTGCTTTGATTGACCTGGTTCTACTCATTCTTATATATGTGAAACCTTAGCATCCAAAGAAGACATTACCTATTGAGTCTCTCGAGTTTGTAATTCGGTGTCAAATCCTTTAGGTCGTTACGTGCTGGTCGACAAAGTGTGTAAGAAATGTCCCCTAGTAATTCGAGGTTCTTGTTTTCCGGCGGACTTGATGCTTTTGCTGTTCGATGAATTTGATGCTATTCTTGGGTTAGATTGGTTGACCGCGCATGATGCGGTTGTGAATTGCAAAAGCAAGACTATTGATTTGAGGTGCGCAAATAACGAGACGATCTGAGTTGAACCTACGGACTTGAAGGGGTTGCCAGCTGTAATGTCATCAATGTTGGTCTAGAAGTATATAAGAAAGGGGTGCGAAGCATACCTTGCGTATGTACTTGATGATAAGGAGTTAGAAATAAAACCCGAATCTGTGCCGGTGGTTTGTGAATACCCGGATGTTTTTCCCGAAGAATTACCGGGTTTGCCACCTGTTCGGGAGATAGAGTTTGGCATTGAGCTTGTACCTGGGACCACACCAATTTCGATGGCTCCGTATCGTATGGCACCAACGGAATTAAAGGAGTTGAAAGCTCAGTTGCAAGAGTTGGTGGATAGAGGCTTTGCTCACTTTGAGTTTTTCACCTTGGGGTGCACCGGTGTTGTTTGTGAAAAGAAGGACGGAACCATGAGGTTGTGCATCGACTATCGTCGACTTAATAAAGTGACTATAAAGAACAAGTATCCGCTATCACAGACGATGATTTGTTCGATCAACTGAAGGAGCCTCGGTGTTCTCAAAAATAGATTTGAGATCGGGCTATTATCGCCATAATCCGAGATTCGGACATACCCAAACCGCCTTCGAATGAGATATGGTCACTACGAGTTCTTAGTGATGCCGCTTGGGCTCACTAATGCCCTCGCGGTATTTATGGATTTGATGAATCGGATCTTCGACCATATTTGGATCGGTTCAGTAGTTGTGTTCATTGACGACATCTTGGTCTATTCAAGAGATGAGACCAACATGCGGAGACCGAGATTGGTGTTGCAAATTTTACGGATAAGCGGTTATATGCTAAGTTCAAGAAGTGCGAGTTCGGTTAAGAGAGGTTAGCTTTTTGGGTCATGTGGTATCCGATCGGGTATTCGAGTCGACCCGAGCAAAATTACAACCATACTTAACTGAAACCTCCAAGAAATATTACCGAGGTTCGAGCTTTTTGGGACTTGCGGTTACTACCGACGGTTTGTAAAAGGATTCTCGATGATAGCCACACCCATGACTAAACCGCTTGAAGGATGTCAAGTTTGAAAGGACGGAAAAGTGTCGAAAGTTTCGATCAATTGAAAACTCATTTGATGAAGCTCCAGTTTTAGTGCAAATTAATTTGGCAAAGAGTTTGTCATTTATAGTGACGCCTCCCTACTTGGGTTAGGTTGCGTATTGATGCAAGAAGGTCGAGTTGTGGCCTACGCGTCGAGACAATTAAAGCCACATGAGAAAAATTATCCGACCCATGATCTCGAATTGGTCGCCATCGATTCGCCTTAAAGATATGGCGACATTACTTATTTGGTGAGAAGTGCCATGTGTATTCGGATCACAAAAGTCTCAAATATTTGATCACTCAAAGAGACTTAAATCTGCGACAAAGACGTTGGCTCGAGTTGTTAAAAGATTATGAGCTCGTCATTGATTATCACCCGAAAGGCTAATGTGGTTGCGGACGCCTCAAGCCGTAAATCACCGCTTGCTTTTACGACGATGAATGTACACTTGTCTATCCTACCCGACAATGTGTTAGTAGCCGAATTAAAGGCCAAACCATTGTTGACTCATCAAATTCGTGAAGCTCAGAAAGATGATGATGAGTTGCTTGCAAAACGGGCTGAGTGTGATCCGAACAAGGAATTGGAGTTTCAAATTGATGATGACGATTGTTTGAGGTTCAGAAGTCGTCTGTGTGTTCCAAAGAATTCGGAACTTATTTCGATAATTCTGAACGAAGCCCATTATAGCCGAATGGCAATCCACCCAGGGAGTACGAAGATGTACAACGATTTGAAACGTCGATTTTGGTGGCATGGTATGAAACGAGACATCTCCGACTTTGTTTCGAGATGTTTAATATGTCAACAAGTGAAAGTGGAACATCAAGTGCCTTCAGGATTACTTCAGCCGATTACGATACCCGAGTGGAAATGGGATCGAGTCACAATGGACTTTGTGTCCGGACTGCCATTGTCAGCAAGTAAGAAGGACGCGATTTGGGTTGTTGTTGATAGACTGACTAAGTCGGCTCACTTTATCCCTGTGCGTACGGATTTTTCATTGGATAAACTAGCTGAATTATATGTTTCTCGATTGTGAGATTACACGGGTACCGATTTACATTGTGTCGGATAGAGATCCGAGATTCACCTCGCGATTTTGGAAGAAATTGCAAGAAGCTTTGGGTACCAAGTTGCATTTCAAAGACCGCTTTTCACCCCAAACCGATGGTCAATCCGAGCGGATAATTCGATACTTGAGGATATGTTGAGATGTTGCATCCTCGAGTTCGATTGGTTCATGGAACAGTACTTACCTTTGATTGAATTCGCACAACAATAGTTTTCAATCAAGTATTAAGATGGCGCTTTACGAGGCCTTGTACGAGGCGTGAGATGCCGTACACCATTGTTTTGGACCGAGCTCGTGAGAACAAAATTTTGGAGTGGATTTGATTAAAGATGCTGAATGTAAAGTAAAAGTAATCCGTGAAAATCAAGATAGCCTCCGATCGTCGTAAGTCGACGCGGATCTCAAACGAAAAGACATTGAGTATCAAGTGGGAGATAAAGTGTTTCTTAAAGTTTCGCTTTGGAAAAGATACTCGATTTGGTCAGAAGGCAAATTGAGCCCGAGGTTCATCGGGCCATATGAGATATCCGAACGAGTCGGTCCAGCTATGTGTCGTTTGATTTTGCCCCTCAACTTGAAAAGATTCACGACGTCTTTCATGTTTCGATGCTTCGCGCTATAGATCTGATCCGTCGCACGTAATTAGTCCATCGAGGTTGAAATTCAATCCGATATGAGTTATGAAGAAGAACCGATTCGTATCCTAGCTCGTGAAGTGAAGGAGTTGCGAAACAAAAGGGTTCCGTTAGTAAAAGTGTTATGGCTCAAACACGGATGGAAGAAGCTACTTGGGAACCCAAGAGCTCTATGAAAGAGCGTTACCCAAACCTATTTACGGTAAGATTTTCGGGACGAAAATTTCTTAAGTGGGGAGAGTTGTGACAACCTTAAAACGACCCTAGTCGGAATGTGGTTTCGGGACCAAAAACCGAGGCATAAAAATAATTTGATATTTATTTTGATGCCTATAATATGTGTTAACTCATGTGTGACATTTTGATGCTTTAATTTAGAGTTATAAATGTGAATTTCACTAGAAAGGACCTAGTAGTAAACTTTAAAAGTATGAGGGGAAATGTGTAATGACTAGTTGATCATGCATGCAAAAATGAGGGTTTGCATGTCAACTTCCCCATTTATTAGCTAATGGCCGCCATGACAAGGGTGTATGGGCTAAACATGTCATGAAACATGTTTTGTTGGTGCATCAGGGAGAAACAATAAACAAATAAGTATGGGTGATAAAGAAAGAAAAAAAAATGTGTGTGTGAGTGAAACCCCCTTGCCGTGTATTGAGGAAAAGAGAAGAAAAAAAAATTTGTTCATCCATTTTTTCTCCCTTGACCGAAAATACTAGAGGAAGGAAGGAATTTTGCTTCATGTTTGGTTTGGAAGAGGATTAGGAAGAGGTTGGCTATACTTGCATCAAGATTAAGGTATGTTTGAGGTTGTGCCATGAGATTCATGCATGTTTTTAGTTGCTAGCTTGATGTTCTTGTTAGCCCATGGTTCAAATCTTTGCTATGTCACGGGAATGAAATTCGGCCAAAGTGAATATGGTGTTAATGCCATTGCATGCTAAATATCAAGCTTGATAATGAAACATGTGATGGGGGATTGAGGACTCTTAGATTTTCTTTTAGCATTTTTGAAGGAGATACTAAGTTCTTTGTTTAATCATGACCAAAATTATGGTGTTGTGGTATTCGGCCATGGTATATCCATAAGTATGATTCATGCATGTTGCATGGTAAGTAAGATTTAAGCATATTGATGCCTATTCTTGGCTTAGAAAATTCGGCTAAGAGGAATATTAACTAATGTGTTGAGTTCGATTCATGATTTCGTACATATGGGACTTTGATGCCTAATGAGTATATATATTGACTAAGTACCTTGAATTCCTCTTTCGATGCTCAAATGATTAAATCGATTTATTTGTCAAATTAAGCTCAAGAGCAAAGGGGAGCTAAATCCGATAAAGGGAAGGAAAAAGTAGTCGAGTAGCCGTCGAAATCGCTCGACAACATCCAAGGTAAGTCTTCGAGTAATGACCCTACTTGAATTATATTGAAATCATGCTCCTTGTGTGTGTGGCTATTGAGCCGAAATTGTAAAGGTTTGATAAATATTTTGTGTTAGAGCCTTAGTAACGAAAATGAATTATGGATGTGTCTTGATTATTGATATATGTAAATGAACATTGGAATGATATCCTGCTAAGTCCCAAGGCAATTATGCTAGTAATTATATCCGGCTAAGACCAAGGCATTCGTATGAAGTTGTTATATCCGGGCTAAGACCAAGGCATTTGTGCAAGTTACCAAATCCGGGTTAAGACCAAGGCAATCGTATGAATCACTATAACCGGCTAGGTCCCAAGACAATCGAGCGAGTCGCTATATCCGGTTAAATCCAAGGTACGTGATTCGAAGTGAACAATCTTGCTGTAAAAATTTCAGTTTATACACTTGTGAAAATTCCAGCAATGAGGTATGTTTGTATGTGCTTGAATTAGTTGAGTCCTTACAAGTAAGTATGCGCCAGTTGATAAACGAGCTACCGGCTTTTAGCTAAGTTGTTCTTTTGTGTATGAACATAAGGGTCGGTAATGTGAAATAAGTATGATTATGGGAATGTGTATTAATAAAGTGATTCATTTAGCCATGTGAATGTAATACGTTAGTCAAAGCTGATTCCATTGCTTGAGACTTACTAAGCATTAAAATGCTTACCCCGTTGCTTTGGCTCTCTGTTTTATAGGTTTCGCTCGTTAGCTATCGGATTCGGGATCAACGAAGTCAAGTCATCCACACTATTAAAGCCCCTTTTGGTACAATTTTGGTTGAGCTTTGAAATGGCATGTATAGGACTACCCTTTTGTTGCGTTTTAAGTACTTTTGTGATGTATGTGTGTACGACCATGCGAAAATGGCTCGTAAAAGTGGAGTATGACATTAGACCATTTGTGCTTATGTATATATGTATGGTTTTATGATGTGACTACGGACTGAATGGAAGTGTGAGAAAATGATCAGCCATTGGAATGGCTAAAAATGATTATATGTGGACCTATGTATGACAAAACTCTAGTTGGTCCATAGAAACCACGAAATAGGTAAGGTTTACCTGAAAAACAGATGCTGACAGCAGCAGTGGTGTGGATTTGAAAAATCACTAAAAATTTTAGGAATGGAATTCAATAGTGAATAAATTATGTAAATGAACCTTGATGAATCTACTTTCATATGGAAGAAACTAAACTGTCATATGAATTATATGTTAAGAGATATTAAAGTTCTCGTGAAACAGGGCCAGAACGGTTTCTGGATCCCCTATTCCGACTTTAGAAATTCATTGTAAATTAACCAGAGATAATTAGGAGTCATTCCATATATGTATAGATTCCTCTCTGAGTCTAGTTTGTATAGAAACAAACGGTATCAGTATTTAAGTCCTGTACAGGGAGATATCCAATTCGTAACGCACGAAGGTCAGTGTAGTCGATCCCTGCAACAGGGGAGAATTTAACTAATAAACTGTACTAATTGGCTCGATCAAAAATTCTAGAAAAAAAATATGTAGATGGAAATATGAGTCTAGTTTCTGGGAAAAATTACGAAACAAATTTTCGGGCTTTGAAACTCAAGATATGATTTTTAAGGCGACACTGACGCTGTAACCAGCTTGTCTGGAAATTTCTAAATGGACTGTGAAGATAGTTAAACTAAGTTTGTGTGCACCTTGTGTTCGATTCCGGTAACGGACTCGGGTACGGGGTGTTACAATTTCAACCTGTGAAAATTCCGTTATGGAAGTGGGAAAGAGTAACAATGGACTTTGTGAGTGGGTTACCTTTGACACCCACCAAGAAAGATTCGGTGTGGGTAGTTGTGGATAGGTTAACAAAATCTGCTCATTTCATACCTGTTCGTACGACTACTCACTGAAAAAGTTGGCCAAGTTATATGTGGCGGAGGTAGTGCGATTGCATGGGATGCCAGTGTCGATAATTTCTGATCGATACCCTAGGTTTACATCTCGGTTTTGGCGGAAGTTGCGAGAAGCGTTGGGTACGATTGATTTCAAAGATCTTTTCACCCATAGACAGATGGACAGTCAGAAAGGGTTATTCAGGTTCTGGAGGATATGTTGAGAGGTTGTATCATTGATTTCCGTGGAAGTTGGGAGGACTACTTACCATTGGCGGAGTTTGCTTACAATAACAGCTATCAAGCAAGTATTCAGATGGCTCCATATGAAGCGTTTTATGGGCGAAGATGTCGTACGCCGACGTGTTGGACAGAGTTGGGTGAACGATGAGTGCTTGGACCGGAATTGGTGGCAGACACTGAGAGCAAGGTTAGGCTGATTAGGAAACGGTTAAAGGCGGCATCGGATAGACAGAAGTCGTATGCGGATCTGAAGCGGAAAGAGATTGAGTTCGCTGTTGGGGACATGGTTTTCTTGAAGGTTTCCCCTTGGAAGAAAATTTTGAGATTTGGTAAGACGGGTAAGTTGAGCCCACGGTTTATTGGGCCTTACCGAATTGTTAAGCGGGTTGGACCAATGGCTTATCAGCTAGAGTTACCACCGAATCGCATCGTATCCACAACATTTTCATGTATCCATGTTGAGCGATGTCGATCCGACCCAACTCATATCATACCGATTCATGTAAATCGAGGTACAAAGATTTAACTTTCAAGAGGAACTCTGCAAATACTTGATCGTGACGTCAAGATGTTGAGAAGGAAATCAGTTCCACTAGTGAAAGTACTTTGGAGAAACCATGGCAAAGAAGAAGCTACTTGGGAGATCGAGGAGGCTATCGTCAACAAAGACCCTCAAGCTGTTTCGATAAGGTAAAATTTCGAGGTCGAAATTTCTTTAAGGAAGGTAGAGTTGTAACATCCTGATTTTTTGGATTTATTCGTGGTTTTCAATATTTTATAAAGACTTTAAATTATTGTATTTGGATTTGAAATTAATATTTTGAGTAAGTAAATGGGCTTATGGAAGGCCCATGAGTTGGCCAAAACCCAATTGAATTTTTGGAATTTTCGACTTAGGAGTTAGGGGTTCTGGCTAAGTGGCCCTTAAGTAGAGTTGTGGGTAAATTGCATCACAAAAAGAGCCTTGGTAAAGTGGCAAGGGTGACGCCACTAGGCTCCTAGAAAAGTGGCGTGTGGAGCGGGGAAGGCATGCGATCGATTCCTGTGTTGACAAATAGATGCATTTATTTTTAAGTGCGGGAGGGGTAAGTGTTGGAGTTCAGGTGGATTCTTCTAGAAGAGAGTTCGATCGGTTTAAATGCTTGGATTAAGGAGGATAAGGGAGAGATTTAAGGATTTGGATGAGGCTAGGAGTTGGCGAATTATGGGAATTGAAGAGGGAAAATTGGCGGGGGTATTAGGTTGGTATTTCAAAGACTTAGGGTATTGAGTGGTGCCGTTTTCTTCCGCTTTAACACCTTAGGGTTGTTTTTCCTCTCTTCTTCCTCTCTAGCCGAAACTACCACCTCCCCTATTCTTCTTTTGCTATTTTTCTTCTTCACAACCATTCATCATACCTGCTATTCATCAATACTGTTGCCGAATCCATAAAAGCCGAAATCTTGTGATCACTTCTTGGGCCGATTTCTTCAAAGCCAGGTTTTTCTTCAATGTTCTTTGTTTTTATTAATCTACGATTATCTTTTCTTAATCCTAGATACCTGACAGCAATTCTACTTCAAGGTTATAGTTCCACATTATCATCTTCTTCACCACCCAAAAGCCGAAAGTACCACTGGTTTAGGGGCTTATAGCCAAAACTTCTTCAAACTCCTGGATTCGGGTTTTACCATTGTTCTAAGGATAAATCTGCACTAGATTGCGTGGAAATCAAGTAGGAGTAAGGGGTAAGTACTTATCATCTCAGATCTGTTCTTATTTTGCGATGTTAGGAAAAGCCGAAATCCCTAAAAATTAGGGAGGCTGTCGATTTGAGCATAAGGCTTTAAGGGTTTGTAACTAATGTTTTCTCTCAGTGATTAGAGTCTTCTTAAGTGTTGGATTGAAAGCGTGAATCATTGGAGCAATTGGATTCAGAGCTAGCTATCGATTTTGACAAAAAGGTAAGGTTTCAAAGGCTTTTAGGGACATGGTTCGATCATGGGTGAGTAAGTTTTGGAATTTAGTGATTATAGTTTGTAAATAAGCACTGTGCTAATCAATTTTAGGATATCGAAAGAGATCTCAAGAGCGATCGTCATGAATCGTGTGTGTACCGAACACCTTTTCTTAGTTCAATTGGCAAAAAGCGAAATGCCAAAATCCGGATTTCATAGGCTTGTGAGTATCTGAATGCTCTCCGGACATAGAGTAATTGTTAGATCTAGCACCGCAAAGTGGTAAGTAAGTTTGTGTGACGTTTCAACGTACTTGAAATAGGTCCTCGATGGGCCAAAAGCGGGCCCAATGGGCTTACTGACCCAATATGGGCAAGAGGTGGGCAAAGTAGCTTTGTCGGTTAGATGGGAGAATCAAATTGCATATGATTGTTAAGAATTACCGGAATAACGTGTGTAGTTGCGTAAGTACTGAAATTACCCCTAAAGAGCATAATTATCGAAATACCCCTAGGGTTTAAATTGGTTAAACCGCATGATTGATTAATCTTGTATTTTACATGATATGCATTTATTAATATCTGTTGCATGGGATTGGGGTATTGATGGAGGAAGTACTGAATGTGGTTCATCCACGTACTGGAGGCTTTGCCTCAACTGACTGATAATTGAGCAGCGTTGCTACAACTGTGGAGTGTAGGGCTGGGTGGGTTGAGATATTCCCCACATGGAGTGTAGGGCTGGTACGAGGTAGTGTAGCGGTTGGTGGGTTGAGTAGTCTCCCCAGTTGGGCTTGCATTCATTACTGATATTGTTACATATGTTACTGAACTGGGCCTATGGGCCATACTGTTATGTTAAAAAGGGCTAAGGCCTTGCTACTGTATTCTAAAAAGGGCTTTGTTCTACTGTGTACTATTATCTGAATAGGGCTTAGGCCCATGGGCTAGAGCTGATTTGGGCTTTGGATGGGCTTCTGTATACACTGAGTTTTTCCCAAACTCACCCCTTCCTCTTCCATCCTTGCAGGTGAGCCCTAGTTGGTGGACTTGGAGTCAAGGGATTCGGAGTGGCCACACGTTTTCTGCAAATTCGTTTTCTTCTGGTGAACTGGATTTTCCACATATTCGTTTATGGTTTGGGTTTTTGTAATAAGGCCGCTAATTATTTTATGGTTTGGGTTGTTTCTTTATTATTTAACTCGATTATGATAAATCTGAACTATGATAATTAACGGAATGGATTAGCTTTAGGACGCGTTTTCAAAAACGTTAAAGTGTTTTCAAAATATCACGAACACAAGTAAGACTTCCGCTAAGCAAACGTTTTCAACCTTAACCACTCTCTTAAGATAGACACAACAAAACAGTTTTCTTAAAATTAAACGAGATGTTAGAGTGTGGCAATGGCGGTGTGCATGTCTAGGATTGGATCCGAAGGGAGCTTGGTACTTAAGCAGTCCGACGGACTCACCTCCTCCTCTTCCTGGTTTCCTACCTGGTGCACAGCTTCTATTCACTTTAACCTAACTTTTAAAAGTGTCTTTTACAACACCAGCTAAGTTTTTCCAAACTAAGTAATACGGAATGTTTTGAATGCTTCGATGTGGTGCATCAGATCCGGTCATAACGTCTAGGCCGGGTTTGGGGTGTTACAACTTAAGTTCAAAATTACCAAGTGATAGTTGGATAGTGTGATGAAGTCTCCGACAATTCCCAAACCCGAGCTAGCTTTGATTACACTATAAAACACAGAAAGTAAACAAAAGTAAGCTATAAAGCTTAGTAAGTTCGTATAGCATTAAATTCAATTAACCATAAATACACAATTCGTACAATTGAATATAACAACATATATCTCACATTAGCTCACAAACCTTCCACAAATTCAATCATAAGATTAAAATGTGAAACTCACGAATTTCTTCGATTCAATGCTAGTACAGTTTATGCCCATACCTGTTCCATCTCGTATTAAATACATACTCATCCACATCATTGATTTACCCATTAAACCATTTGGAATACTATCAGATACTCGGGAATCTCGCACCTAAAGTGCCACAAACATAGCCGAAGCTATCTTAATCTCGTATGACATATAATGCTCACTCTCGAGCTATCAACGGGTCTGCTCACACAAGCTAACGATCATGATGAAGCTACACGGTACTGTTCACACAGGCTGACGAGTATCCACAACACATGCTGGATAACTCAGCCACTGGTAAGACGTACGGACCAGCACCCAAATCACATAACCCCTAATGACATGTCATTCGTATCCTAATCTATTCCTAAGGTTCAACTGAGATTTCTCACTTGTCTAATCATTGTCGACCATGTCTATAGAGTCATACTCACAATTTATGCAATATCAAAGCATTTAAAATACAATTATAATAAAGCTTATTACATACGAACTTACCTCAAATGCAAAACGGTGAAATAAGTCGATTAATCTGAAAACTTGTTCTTTCCCTGATCTAAATCTGTATTTCACCTTTCTTGATCTAAATGTAATAAAAAATAATCTCTCTATTCAATTTAATCCAAAAAACACATTAAGGCAGTTTGACATTTTTGCCCCTAACATTTCAACATTTTTACAATTTCATCCCTATTTCATGAAATCACAAATTCATGCAATTCAACCAAAACCCATGCTACCCGAATTTAAATTAGGTCCCTAGCATTCCATATTTTTCATTTATTTCACAATTGAACCAAAAAAATTACACATTTCACAATTTAATACCTAATTGGACTATTTACTAAAAATCACTTAACAAATGTTGTTTATATAACAACAATCATGCATTTTCTATCATCAAACATTAAAACACATATAGATTCATCAATGGCAAACCATAAATCTTTAACAGTTTTGCAAAATAGTCCCTGGGCTAGCTAGATTAAGTTGCAACGATCTCAAAAGCATAGAAATCATTAAAAACGGGACAAAAATCATACCTTAATGAGCTACGTAAGCTTGACCAAATGGAAGCCCTAAGTATGGCTTTTTCTTTAGCTAAATTCGGGTAAACGAAGAGCATGAGAATAAATTATGGTTTTTGTTTTATTTAATTTACCTTAATTAGCCAAATTACTTATTTAACCTTACTTTAAACATTAAAATTTACATAAGTGATGTCCATCTTTGTCCACATACTTTAATAATGGTCTAATTACAACATAAGGACCTTTACTATTTAATTTCATAGCTATTTATTACCTTTAACTATTAGAACATAAGTTTTACACTTCACGCGATTTAGTCCTTTTTTATCAAATTAAACACTCAAACGATAAAATTTCTTAACGAAAATTTCACACAATTATTCTATCATACTGTAAACATTAAATAATAATAAAATAATTACTATAACCTCGAATCTGTGGGGTACCAAAACCACTATTTCAGTTTAACTAAAAATGGGCTGTTACAACTCTCCCCCTTAGGAATTTTCGTTCCCCAAAATCTTACCATAAAAGAGGTTAGGGTATTGTTCTCTCATTGTTTCTTCGGGTTCCCACGTGGCTTCTTCGACTCCGTGACGTTGCCATAACATTTTCACCAAAACTATGCATTTATTTCTCAATTCTTTAACCTCTCGAGCTAAAATTCTAATTGGTTTTTCGTTGTACGACATATCAGGTTGAATTTCTATCTCAGACGGAGAAATTACATATGATGGATTTGATCTATATCGGCGCAACATCGACACATGAAACACATTGTGAATCTTTTCTAACTCTATTGGTAAAGCTAATCGATATGATACTGGGGCTATTCTTTCTATAATTTCATACGGCCCGATGATTCGTGGACTCAGTTTGCCTTTGCAACCAAATCGAAGAATTTTCTTCCACGGAGATACTTTCGAAAATACTTTGTCGCCGATCTAAAATTCAATGCCTTTTTGTTTCAAATCCGCGTACGGTTTCTGTCGATCTGAATCTGCTTTCAGACTATCATGAATTATTTTCACTTTTTCTTCAGTTTCTCTAATCAAATCAACCCCGTGAATCTTTTTCTTACCAAGCTCAGTCCAGTACAATGGATTTCGGCATCTGTGACCATACAATGCTTCATACGGTGCCATCTTTATGCTCGATTGGAAACTATTATTATACGCAAATTCAACCAATGGCAGATATTTCTCCCAGTTGCCTTCAAATTCTAAAACACAGCAATGAAGCATATCTTCGACAATCTGAATTACTCTCTCAAACTGACAGTCAGTTTGTGGATGAAACGCGATACTTAAAATTAACCTCGTACCCAGAGCTTTTGGAAATTTCTTCCAAAATTGCGACGTAAACCTTGGATCTCTATCCGAAATAATAGAAACTGGCACCCTGTGCAATCTAACGATCTTTGAAATGTACAATTCAACCAGTTTATCAAGTGAAAAGTCTGTACGTACCAAAATGAAATGTGTTGATTTTGTCAGTCAATCCAGGACAACCCAAATAGCATCTATTTTTTTCAGAGACAAGGCAAACCTGATACAAAATCCATCATAACTCTAGCCTATTTCCATTCTGGAATCATCATTTGTTGTAGTAATCTCAAAGGCACCTGTTGTTCAGCTTTAACTTGTTGACAAATCAAACATCTCGATACGAAGTCTGAAATGTCTCGTTTCATGCCCGACCACCAATACAATTGTTTCAAATCAGTGTACATTTTAGTACTCCCTGAGTGAACAGATAAACAACCATTGAGTGCTTCGTACAAAAATTTTTTAATGAGCTTGGAATTCTTTGGTACACAAATTCTATCTCGAAACATTAAACAATCGTCAAATCCGATCTAATAGTCTGAATCACTAGTCGACTCACATTGCACTCTTTTGGCTTGCAATTCATTATCACATTTTTTAGCTTCACAAATTTGCTGAAGAAATAGCGGCTTAGCTTTTATGTCGGCTAAAATCAAACCATCATCACACAAACTTAACTGTGTATTTATCGCTCGCAAAGAAAATAACGATTTTCTACTCAAAGCATCCTCGAGTATGTTCGCTTTCCCCGGATGATAATCAATGACCAACTCATAGTCTTTCAGTAACTCGAGCCATCTTCATTGTCGCAAATTCAAATCTTTCTAAGTCATTATATACTTCAAGATATTATGATCGGTAAAGATGTGGCACTTTTCATCATATAAATGATGTCGCCAAATTTTCAATGCGAAAACAATAGTAGCCAACTCTAAATCGTGCGTCGAATAATTCTTTCCATACGGCTTCAACTGTCTGGAGGCATAAGGTATTACTTTACCCTCTTGCATCAAAACACAACCCAAGCCGTTTAATGATACGTCACTGAAAATCACGAATTCTTTACCCGACTCAGGTTGAACCAAAACTGGTGCCTCAGTTAACAATGCTTTTAGTTGTTCAAAACACTGTTGACACTTATCAGACCACTCAAATTTCACATCTTTTTGTAGCAATCTAGTCATTGGTGTATCAATCATTGACAATCCTTTTCCAAAACATCGATAATAACCTGCTAACCCCAGAAAGCTTTTGACTTCAGATACATTTCTTGGTGGTTTCCAGTCAACAACGGCTGAAATCTTGCTCCGATCAACTCGTATGACTTCTGCCAAAATAATGTCCTAAAAATCAGACCTCTCGGAGCCAAAACTCACATTTGGTAAATTTAGTGAACAGTTGCTTATCTCACAAGGTTTGTAACACAATCCTCAAATGCTCAGCATGCTCAAACTCATCTCGTGAATAGATCAGAACGTCATCAATGAATACAACCATACATCTGTCTAAATATGGTTTAAAGATTCGATTCATCAAATCCATAAAATCTACAAGAGTATTAGTTAATCTGAAAGGCATAACAAGAAATTCATAATGCCCGTACCTTGTTCTGAATGTAGTTTTTGGCACACCCAAATCCTTAACTCGTAACTGATAGTAGCCAAATCTCAAATCAATCGCATAACAAGAAATTCATAATGCCCGTACCTTGTTCTGAATGTAGTTTTTGGCACACCCAAATCCTTAACTCGTAACATTGTTGCCCCTTTCAACTGATTACACAAATCATTAATTCTCGGCAAAGGATACATTTTCTTTATCGTAACTTTGTTGAGCTAACGATAATCAATACAAAGTCTCATTGATCCGTCTTTCTTCTTTACGAATAACACTGGCGCACCTCAGGGTGAAAAACTAGGTCATGCAAAACCTCTATTTGTTAACTCTTGCAACTGAGCATTCAACTCTTTCAACTTTGTCAGAGCCATTCTATATGGAGCTATAGATATTGATAATTTTCCTAGTATTAATTCAATAGAAAACTCGACCTCTCTGATCGGTAGTAACCCCGGTAACTCTTTAGGAAACACATTCGGATACTCACAGACTACTGGCACAGATTCAATTTTTTATTCAGACACTTTTGTATCCAGAACATAAGCAAGGTAAGCTTCGCAACCTTTTCTCACACATCTCTGAGCTGGCATAGACGAAACCACAACAGGCAATTCACTCAACTCATCTGATTCAATTCGAATGATTTCACTATTCTGACATTTCAATTCAATAGTCTTCCGGTTACAATTCACAACAGCATCATGCAAAGTCAACCAATCCATACCCAGAATTACATCGAATTCATCAAATAGTAGTATCATCAAATTAGCTGGAAAACAATAACCCCAAGTCATTAAAGAACATTTCTTGCAAACTTTATCAACTAAAACATATTTGCTTAAGGGTTTCAATACTTTACTCACAAACTCAGTAGACTCAACAAACAAACTCTTACTAGACATACAAATATATGAATGAGTCTACCCAGGATCAATCAATGCAATTACATTAGTGTCATAGAGAGAAAATGTATTGGTAATAACATCAGGTGATGACGCATCTTTGCGAGTGCGAATAGCATAGGGCCTCGGATCTCACAACAAAATCTTTTATCGTTCCTCTACTACTAGTCACATTCCCTACATTTCTAAGTGACCTTCCTCTAGTAGCTGGGTTTCTCGATGTTGCATTCTAGAACTTATCTTTCTCAGCTAACTCAGGGAAACCTCTAATGAAATGATCTTGAGAGCCACATTTAAACCAGCCTCTATTATTCATCCAGCACTCACCAAAATGTCATCGACCGCACTATTGACACTCAGGCTTATTGTTCCTCACGCTGCCAACACTTGATACTGATGTAGCTTGAGCTTTAGTACTTGAGTATTGCTTTCCACGATCTCTGTTTGGATACCCGATTGAAGTATTCGAACGAGTATACAAATCTCTTGATTTCTTTGAAGAAGATTGATATGGTCTATTCATCAATCTTTTTCTTGAATCTCTAGCCTCGAAATCTGCCTTTCTCTTTTCTTTGAGAAGTTCTTCGCATTTGCAAGCTCGATCAACTAAAACAACAAATTCTTTCAATTCTAAAATCCCAGTCAACATTCTGACATCTTCGTTCAATCCATCTTCAAACCTTTTACACATAATTGCTTCGGTTGAAACACATTCCCAAGCATACTTACTGAGTCTCACAAATTCTCACTCATACTCTGTCACAGACATACGACGCTATTTAAACTCTAAAAACTCATTGGGTTTCTATCAATGAACCGTTGACTGATGTATTTCTTTTTGAACTCAGCTTGAAATAATTCCCAGGTAACTCTTTCTCTCAATGCCACGGACACCAGAGTATTTCACCATTGATAGTGTCCCTCAGAAGTGATACGGCACATTTTAAACACTCTGTCGATGTGCAAGAAAGTTCATCAAATACTCTGATAGTGTTTTCAAGCCAGAACTCAGCTCTCTTAGGATCATCTTCAATAGTAGCTCTAAACACATTGGCCCCGTATTTTGGAATCTTATCAATTGGTGGCTTATGCAGTCGTAAAAGTTCCAAACATTGAGGAGCTACGGGAACCTATTGGGGATTAGGTGGGGGTAGAGGTTGTTGAGCAGCTGGATTTGTTCGTACAAATTTCGTGAACCTCTCGTTCATCATTTGGAAGAAGGCTTCTTTAGCCTCTCTTCCCTGGCTACTCGATATGAGTCTCAATTCTAATTACGCTACTCCGTGAATGGAGGCAAGCGCATTACTTTCAACATTATTAGCTACAGCTCGATTGGATAAATTTACTATATGAAAACACGATTTAAACAATCAAGAGATATCACACTATGACAAGTTATATATGGCACGTATAGATAGACTTTCACAAACGCTACATTAGTCCGAGAATCGACTAAACTGTCACTTTGATACCATAAATGTAACACCCCTCACACGTATTTAATGCCAAAACGGGGTTACAGAGCATTACTAAACTTATAACATAAATAAACATCTATTTCACATTCATTTTCAATATCATGTAATCAACATTCACCACTTTTCACATTGTCCCTATTACGAGTATGGGGCCCAAAACATGCATTTGAAGTGGTTCGAAACTAAACTGATAACTTATGAAATTTTTGTAAAACTTAGAAAAAATTTAAAACCATAGGGGACACACGCCCGTGCACACGGCCAAAGACACGCCCGTGTCATAGGTCGTGTGGACATTCGAAATGGGATCACATGGTTGTGTCCCGGCTTGTGTCTAACCCTATGTAACTCTCTGACTTTGGTCACATAGCCAACACACATGCCCGTGTGACTAGCCTGTGTGCCTGTGTGCCAAGCTGTGTGCTAGGTCGTGCCAAACCTGTAGGGTATACTAACTTATGCCACACAGCCAAGTCATATGCCCATGTGCTGCGCCATGTGGAGCATATAAACTTAATTTCTATTTTAACACCAAGAGACACATGGCCGTGCAACCTGACTTTGCGTCACACACAGCTAAGACACACGCCCGTGTCTTTACCTGTGTGGACAAAAGAATAGGCTATTTACCAAACCATTTTGCAACCTAAATTTGTATACACCTACACCAAACGAAATGGCATCAAAACAAGACATAAATGGGCATTCTATCAACTTCAACCGAGCATCATTTACACCATTTCAATACCAACAAATATAAGGCACACAATATCACAATATGCCATTCAATTTATACCAAATTATCACATTTTTAAATCGTCAATATGGTTACATTTCAAACATACATAATTTTACCTATAATTCAAACATACCAAATCTCATATCTCAACCATTTAGTATCTCTAATTACCAATTATCATCAAGCATCACATATCCATCAATACACACCTAACCAAAGCCATATGCACAAATGAATACACAACCAAATCAACCAAATTAAGCCAACTCTCATTGCTATATACAAAACCAAAACATTAACATTTACAATCCATTTCAAATGACTAAATTAATTACCAAACTATATATCAAGATGACCATAATCCTATACATGCCAATTACCCAAAATACTTAAGTTCAAAAGTACAAAGTGATAGGTGGATGTGATGAAGTCTCTGACGATTCCGGAACCCGAGCTAGCTTTGATTTCACTATAAAACATGAAAAGTAAACAAAGTAAGCTATAAAGCTTAGTAAGTTTGTATAGCATTAAATTCAATTAACCATAAATACACAATTCGTACAATTGAATATAACAACATATATCTCACATTAGCTCACAAACCTTCCACATATTCAATCATAAGATTAAAATGTGAAACTCACGAATTTCTTCGACTCAATGCTACTACAGTTTATGTCCCTACCTGTGCCATCTCGTATTAAATACATACTCATCCACATCATTGATTTACCCATTGAACCATTTAGACTACTATTGGATACTAGGGAATCTCGCACCCTAAGTGCCACAAACATAGCCAAAGTTATCTCAATCTTATATCACATATAATGCTCACTCTCGAGCTATCAACAGGTCTGCTCACACAAGATGATGGTCATGACGAAGCTATATAGTAATGCTCACACAAGCTGACGAGTATTCGCAACACATGCCGAAAAACTCAGCCACTGGTATGACGTACAGACCAGCACCCAAATCACATAACCCCTAATGACATGTCATTCGTATCCTAATCTATTCCTAAGGTTTAATACGGATTTCTCACTTGTCGAATCGTTGTCGAACATGTCTGTAGAGTCATACTCATAATTTTTGCAATACCAAAGCATTTAAAATACAACTATAATAAATCTTATTACATACGAATTTACCTTGAATGCAAAAAGGCAAAATAAGTTTTTCTAAATTGTAATTTCGCCTTTCTTGTTCTAAATGTAATCAAAATTAACTTATTTAATAACCTCTCTATTCAATTCAATCCAAAAAACACATTAAGGAGCTTTTAAATTTTTGCCCCTAACATTTTAACATTTTTACAATTTCATCCCTATTTCATAAAATCACAAATTCATGCAATTCAACCAAAACCCATGCTACTTGAATTTCAATTAGGTCCCTAGCATTCCATATTTTTCATTTATTTCACAATTGAACCACAAAAATTACACATTTCAAAATTTAATACCTAATTGGGGTTTTCACTAAAAATCACTTAACAAATGTTGTTTATATGACAACAAGCATGCATTTTCTATCATCAAACATTAAAACACACATAGATTCATCAATGGAAAAACCCTAAACCTTTAACAGTTTTGCAAAATAGATCCTGGGCTAGCTAGATTAAGCTGCAACGATCTCAAAACCATAGAAATCGTTAAAAATGGGACAAAAATCATACCTTAATGAGCTATGTAAGCTTGACCGAATGGAAGGCCCAAGTGTGGCTTTTTCGTTAACTAAATTCGACTAAAGGAGGAAGATGAGCATTAATTATGGTTTTTGTTTTATTTAATTTACCTTAATTAACCAAATTACTTATTTAACCTTACTTTAAACATTAAAATTTATATAAGTGATGTCCATCTTTATCCACTTGCTTTAATAATTGTCTAACTACAACATAAGGACCTCTACTATTTAATTTCATAGCTATTTCTTACCTTTAACTATTAGAACATAAGTTTTACACTTTATGCGATTTAGTCCTTTTTATCAAATTAAACACTCAAACAATAAAATTTCTTAACAAAAATTTCACACAATTATTCTATCATACTGTAAACATTAAAATAATAATAAATTAATTATTTCAACCTCGAATTTTTGGTCCCAAAACCACTGTTCTGATTTGACTAAAAACGTGCTGTTACAAGGTTAGCTGACATTCCTGAGCTTTAAGTTTGATTGTGTGGATCAAGACACCTCTTTGCTTGTATTAATTCTCGTCTAGATTCAATGTCATGACACATCAGGACCTGTGTCCCGACATAAAAGTCAGGATACTCTTCTTGGGATCTCTTCAAGGGTATGGCGCAACACCCTTAAGCTATGTTGCGACATCAAAACCAGTCTCAGAATTTCCCCATTTTTCTCCCTAGGTTGCAATATCGAACCCTCCGTGTTGTGACATAGTGACAAGTGTAACACCCCAAACCCGGCCTGGATGTTATGGCCTAATCGGGCGATGTCACATTAAAGTGTTTTTCGTAAAATGAGATATCATTGAAAAACTCGTTCTATATTTAATCTCTTTCTGTGTTCCTAACGGTGATTCTATGATGTGTCATTCATTTCAAAACTTGTGTCACTATCCAAAAGTATTTACTTTAAAATCGTTATTCATTTCAAAATTATTATTTTCTAGCGGAAGCTTTTTAAAACAGTTGCATATTTACGTTTACTTTGTAAAAACATTATTTCTTTTAAAAACTCAAGTTTTCCTATCACTAGAAGTTTAAACCAAAGCAAATAAAAATCCCCAATTTAAAGATTAAAAATTAAAAGAGGCCTTATTACAGTAAAAGTACCCAAAATAAAATTTCTTATAAAGAATAAAACAGATATGATAGTAAATGCGGTTGTGTGGTTGCCTTTGAGTCCCTCGCAACACTGATCAGCCTAAACCTAGGGATTACCTGTACAGATAAACAGATGGATGAGTTTACGAAAACTCAGTGTGTGATCCCATATAAGCGAACAGTAAGAAAACAAACATACTCTTGGCCTAAGCCCTTTTTAGTAATAGGGACAATATCAGTTTGGGCTTTAGCCCATCTCAATATAGAAACAGTCATGTGTTTGGGCCTTGGCCTATTGTAGTAACAGTAATCAGTGCAACAATAGTAATCAGTGCAGTAACAGTCTAAACAATATGCAAGTCCTACCCATCTAGCCTATACACTCCATCTCTGTCCAACCCTACACTCCATATGGGGATATAATCAACCTACCCATCCCTTCACTCCAAGTAGTACCAGATGCGGCACTAAACAGTATGTGCATCAGAGCTACTAGTATAATAGGCTTAGAGCCATCAGTGATTTGCAGCAGGGCTGCCAATATAGTACAATTCCTCCAATCATATAAAAACCCATCCCCATTATGCAACATGTCATAATATTATACATCTATCTAATACAGTTCAAATGGCATGCTAAAATGGATTCATATACATACATATATATATACATCACGCAGGGGCAAAACAACCATCTTACCATATAAGGGTAAAATAGTCATTTTACCACATAAGGGCAAAACAATCATTTTACCACATAAGGGAAAAATAGTCATTTTATCGATTAGAGGTCCAGGTGCACTTATCGACCCAACAGAAGGTCCACAGTCGTCTCAGGCAACCTGTGCAACCTTAATGGTCAAATAGTGAAAATGGGCCCACGACCCATAATACGGGCCCATGTGGGCCCACATGCCTGTGTGGCCCACATGGCCCAGAAATGGCCTTGGCTGTGTGGATTACATAGCCTGGCCCAATCATTCCCACACGTTCGTGTGGTTATCCGTGTGTGGCCCACACGGCCCATTTCGGCCGAACGTGGCCCAAAACGGCCTAAGCCCATGAAATCGCTCATGGCGACCTCTACGATCCAACACCCACATTTATGTGTTTGGATTACCACACGAGTCAGCACACGCCCGTGTAGCATCAATGGTCACATTTTTCAGCTTTTGCCGATTATAGATTTGGACAATGTTTACAGACACCAATTGAACTAACTTTAATTTACCACAACATTTCTCAGATAGAATTGTATAATTCTGTATCAAATCCTCAAGAATACAAGTTCTACTTCCATACTAGCCTTCAAATCACACATGTACATTTAAAGTTTATTTCCGATCTTGTGGATAAACTCAAACTCATATAACCCAGTTACATTTTCAATCAAATAATTTCAGATCAGATTAAACCACAGAATCGGTCTTTTCGAAGAAATCTTTTCTTCTCGTTAGAAAGAATAATCCAGACATATCTTTATATATATGCTACAATCATCAAATAGAAATCATATTGTCATAATAGGACTGTCGTCTTACCCATAACAATAGATAAAATCCCGGCTATTAACGAAGCATCTGAACCAAGAAGAAAATCAAATATGATTTGAACAGCAACCTATGCAGAAGCACAACTTTTATAACTCTATTAACGGTACTGCTGTACTCTCAAATTTCAAACAGAAATTATGATTATAATAGATATAGCCATTTCTGTCAAATAGAAATCTCTTGCAGATAATCGCATGGGATCATAAGAAAACCGGAACAGTGAAATTTGAATAGTCTGATGCTTCATAGAATATCTAAGAATTACAACCCATATAGAATAATATCAATCCCAATGATATCCTAGAAAAGATCCAGAAAGAATAATGTCGCTCATTAAGACTGAAATCCACAATAACGAAAACAATATAATCTTTATGCATTTTCAACATAACAATATCCAGTAGAAACAGATTATTAGCATTATATAGATTTTACTGTAAATTTTAATATCCACAAAATGGAATAAATATCAGAGGAAGACAGAGCAATGTCGAACATAACCCAAAAGACTAACGATGCTTCTTTCTATAAGCATATATAGTTAATGTGCTCTTACAGTGAGAATTCCATCTGAAATTAAACAGTTAGATATATTTCTGAGGATAAATGTACACGTAGAGTACTCAGAAGAAGTCATTGTAATTTCCCAACTATAACCACTACACTCAGCCATCAATACAATTCAAATATTATCCAACTGTCTAATTATGTCATTAGAAATTTTCATATTATCCCTTCACTAACAGAAGTCGATTCAGAAAAACTTCTAACTAATATTCTCTTTAGATAACATACCTGTGTAAGTCATTCGATCAGAGATAACTTCTTCTTTAACAGTGACGTCACATAATCTGAATAGCCTTCAGAACTATCCAATGTCTTTTTTTAATACTAGCCACATTTGCTGATTCAATCTCTTTTCTGGCCACATTATTAATCTTCTGAACACGGACCTCTGTAACTCCACACTCTTGAACTTTTTCAACCCAGATCTTACAAATTTCACAGTAACATTTCACTAATAAAGGATAGCTCTGAATTCATATACCAACTCAAATCATTAATTCACAACCAAGACATTTCAGATAGCAATCACAACTCACATATCATAATCTATATGTTCATATAATTATAACATTTGTCAACATCAATATATCATACTCTTCGATCCATACCTTTATGAGTTTCAACTCATCATCATCACGTTTCCATTAAAACATTCGAGTACACATTCTGTACTATCAAAATTAGCTCGGTTGAAAACTTATCTATCTCATCAAATTTTTGTCAAAGTCAGGAGATATCACACTATCGCAGGTTAAATATGGCATGTATAGCTAGACTCACATACACTATCATAGTCCTAGAACTGACTAAATCATAGCTCTGATACCAATAAAATGTAACACCCCTAACCCGTATCCGTCGCTGAATTGGGGTTACAAGGTATTACCAGTCATGACACAAATTCAAACAATCATAGACATACACTTGCAAAAACTTTTAAACCAATCAATTATTAATATAAATAGTCGAATTAATTTTTAATTTTCTTTTTTTTTTCAAAACTACATAGCCGAGTATAACTTGGATACAACTTATAGAATGCACAAACATACAAACTATATTATACTTCGATTGCAAACTAACAGTTCACATATAGATTGAACTCACAACAACAGGTATACTTAATCATTTCAATTTGATCATATCATATTCGACACTTTTATATTAATGCATGTTCAATCAACTTATAACCATAATTAAAGGACTAACTTACATACTACTTGACATTCATTTATTATCAAGTAGGATATTTATACATCATATATAAACTCATATAATTTCATAATTTACTATTGTGCAAGTCACTATTCATTTGGTCATTTTTCAGTGCATATAGTCGAATACAAATGTGTTTAACAAATATACTTTAGCAATTGTTCACTTCCAACTTTATTCAATCACTTTATAAGTCAATACCTATTTTTACTAAACTTGATAAGCTTACACCGAATATATCTCATATAAATAACGTGCATTTTAATTTACTAATGCATAACTAGTTATAACACGTTACACGTCCCCTATTAACTCATAACCGAAACACATGTTCAGCACCAACATAAACATATATACCTCAAGATGAGATACATATTAAGTTAATTCATCATATGCATAAATATTTATATAAACAAATGCCGAATCACTAATAAGTCATAACCATCTCATAAACCTTTATCTTATATTCGAATTTACAATACATTATAGTATAATTTTCAAACCAACTCATACTACAATTTATATGTCACTACAGTAAGTCATTATCTACAAATAGATATGTATTCAAAACATGAATCTCCCATACCATATAATAAACATATCAAGACAAACTTATATCATGCTCGGACATAGCCAAACAACCTTTAATGTTAAATCACATATAGCACGTTAATCATTTACACACATCTAAGATCATCAACAAATTTCAATGCACAAGATAGATATCCCAAACACATATAATATTCATTTGTAACACATAGCAGAATAACCAAAATGAACCTAAACCATAGACAAACAAAACCAAATTTAAACAATGAAGTTAGGCCATTTTTGCATGGCTTAAATTATACAAAACCAATATTCTTTATTTCAAACTATAATCTAGCCTATACATGCCATAGATTCAAAACTTTAGCTTATAAAATACCGAAGACAGTCGATAGTGTGATAAGCTTCTCTGACGATTCCTGAGCTCGAAACTTGAATCCGAAATCTATAAAACAGAGGTGAGCATGAACACACATAGAGTAAGCTTTCATAGCTTAATAAGTCATAAGCAAATAAACAACTTAGTTACATAATCAAATCATTTAAACTAAACCAAATTATACTATCATAGTTACTTTGAATTTATATGTACTTTCACCTGTACGTTACTCATGGTCGATTGAATATATATATATATATTAACAAACTATCATTAAATTTCCAAACCAAAATATCTTTATCATAACTAGTTCATAAACTCTTATATGAATAAATCCATAGGTCAAAGGATAATAATCACATACATATTTATATTATATGGCCGAGTACACACATATATATATGCAAAATATCCTTCAATTTCAAAGCTAAATATCATTACGTGAACACATATACTTATACTCATGAATCAAAATACAGCTTTTTATGCATAAGCATAGCAATGACCGAATGAACACTTTTATATATAAAGGTACATTAACAAACTTTCATTCAATGACTAAGCCAAAACATCTTTATCATACCAAATATACATACACTTTTATGAATATACTTGTAAGTCAAAGTATATCAATCATATATATATTTATCAATGGCTGAATATACCACCATTTGCATATATTCACAAATAATTTCAATAATGTTCATATTATTTATTTACAAGGCCGAATACCTTTTTCACATTCACACATATATTCTTACTTTACTTCAAGCATATTTTGCAACTAATATTAAGTAACTTACTCACTTTGTTTCAAATAGGTAATAAACCATTTCATACCTGATCATTTTAGCTCACTTTTGCATATTTGATCACAACTTATTGATGCCTGTTGAGCCATTCAGAATTGGATAGGACACTCGGATAATCACACATATATCGTACAACGCCAACGTCCCAGACGTGGTCTTACATGTAACCACATATCGATGCCACTGTCCCAGTCAGGGTCTCACTCGCAAACATATATCGGAGTCACATATCGATGCCATGGTCTTACTCGCACATTACATGTCAAAATTCTATGTCATGACATATGTATCCTAACTATTCCAAAGGTTCATATGGGGCTTTCAGACGTCGTAACTCGATCGAGACGAATGCTTGAACATGGTTACCAAGCTTATTCACATTCAGCATAAGCATGTATAAATTCATATTTTTCATATCAGCGTATATATTTAACATTTATCTACAATTAAACACGTCTATTTGCCTATAAACTTACCTCAGACGATGTAAAACGAAACAGGATGACTAGTCGACAACTTTCGTTTTTCCCCGATCCAAATCCGATTTCTTTGGTTCTTGATCTAACATATTCAAATTCAGCTCATTCAAACATATTTTCATTCAATTTAGTCCAAAAACACATAAATAGGCAAATTACCATTTTACCCCTGACATTTATAATTTTTACAATTTAGTCCCTATTGCACAAAATACAAAATATGCAAAATCTCAAAATACCCATGTTAGGCCGAATGTTCCTAGTGCTCATACAAGCCCATATAATTCATTTATTTCATATTTTAATCCCTCAAGTTATTATTTTTGCAATTTATTCCTAATTACTCAAAATCATCAAAAACTCCAATACAAAATATGTTAATCTAAAACATATCTTTCATATTTCATCATCAAACAACAAAATTCACAAGCTATCAACAATGGAACAACTCAAAATATTCATCAAAATCAAAAATTGAAGCATGGGTCTTGAGGATTACTAAGCAACGATCTCAAAAACGTAGAAATTATCAAAAATCAAACAAAAACGAACCTTGATTGAGCTTGAATATATGCCGAAACCTAGCTTGGCTTTCTTTCTTTTTCATTGTTTTAGATTCGGTTAAAAAAAGTAGAATGAAGATGGCTTTTTATTTTATGATATATGTTATATTATATTAGTTTATTAAATTAACTTTAATGAAATAATATAAAAATCATATAACACATGTATTTGTCTATTACCATCCACTTTTTCTTTTAATGGGCTAATTGCAACATAAAGGCTTCCACTTAAAGCTAATAGCAATTAGGCCCTTTTTAGAAATAACCACCTAATTTTCATTTTACGCGATTAAGTCATTTTATTTAATAGGGTATCTAAACGACCAAATTAAATCACAAAAATTTCACAGATATAAATTCATACAAAATAAACACAAAAAATAATTTTTAAATATTTTTCTGACTCAGGTTCGTGGTCCTGAAACCACTGTTCCGATTAGGGTCTAAATCGGGCTATTACATGAACGGGTGAGGAGTTTGAAAGGGGTTTGAATTAGTTTGTTGAGGATTGTGAGGAGAGATTTGGGGAGAAAGTTGAGGAGGGGATCATGGAGTGGGTGGGGTGCTAGAAGTTGGCCAAAAGTGGGATTCCCCATGATGCATATTCAGTCATAGTCCTTTGAGGTGCCGAAATTGTGAGGTTTATGTTCCCATTCTTGAAAACTATTGTTGTTTTCGGTTTCTTTTGGTTTTTTTTCCTCTTTAGGTTTTGGGGTCTTTGGATAGCCAACTTCTTTTATTCTCTCTGCAACTTGGTAGTTTTGTGGCCCTTTTTTTCCTTTGGTCGAACTCATTTTTCTAACTTGTTTGAGTTTTCAGTCTAGGTTTAGTTTGGTTCTTACTCCTTTTCTCCCTTCTTAGTCGACTTCCCTAAATCAAATACATCTTTTTTTCCTTCTCTTTTTATCTGGATCCATTGGCCGAATTCTGCATCCCTTTGTTTTAAGTTTCAGTTATTGCAAGCTTTCTCTGGCGAATCTGTAAGCATTCTGTTTCTTCATGTGTCTCTCAACTCTTATCTATTCTCTTCTCTTTGGACTGTCTTAGCCAATTATTCTCTTGTTATTGCCGAATCTTATTTTCCTTGTCCTTGTGTGGTGTTCGTGATTTCCTAGTTTCTCGAGGAGGGTAGGAGTTGTAAACGATATTGAAGCAGTTGAACCTTCCCTTCATCACTCGATCAAAGGTAACCCTTGTTGGTAATTATTGCATTGGACTGGGATTGGTTGGTTTCCATCTTTTGGGGGGTTTGGCCGAATGTTACCTTCTCTATGTTGAGGTTTATGTTGTTTTAATTAGTGTGGGTTGATCCAACTCATGCATTTTCGGCAGTTGTAACTAATAGATCACGCTGGTAGCGCAAAATTTTGATGAGGAGCAGATGATCAATCTTAGTCAGCGAACTAGGAGGATTAGACCTTTCGTTCAACCAAATGTAGTATTTTGATAAGCTTGTGATGTGAAAAGGGTGGTGGTTAACCCTATTATCAATCGACTAACAAAATACCTTGATTGTATGTAGGTGTGGTGCTCGTGGGCTTTTGGCACGTCTTCGTAAATAGGTGTGTGAATACTTGTGTGAGCTCTATCGTTAGATGTGTGGTAGCAAAAGCTGAAAAGTCGAAGCGTGGGCTGTTGGCACCATACGGGCATATGGCCACTCTTGCGGTAGGCCTAGTAACAAAATGAGGTCGAGATATTGACGAATGGCCATGAGCGAATACATGGGCCGATACGGTATTGGGTTATTCTAGGCCAAACTGGGCCGTGTGGGCCCAATGGGCTTGCAGACACTACCCAGAGAAATTACACAAAGTATGATAAATTATGGGCCAGGTTGTGTGAACTACACGGCTTGAGGTCATTTTAGGGCTACGCAGCTATACGAGAGTGTGGGCCCAAGTGGGCCCGTAATATGGGCTGTAGGCCCATTATTACTGTTTGACTAATAAGGTCGCATGGGTCGCATAGACGACTGTGGACATACTGGTGGTTTGGTAAGTATTTTTAGACCCTAATTTGGTGATATGACCATTATACCCCTGTGGGGTAAATTTACTGAAATACCCCTATGTTATGTATGATTGTTCTGAGCATGTTAATTTTGCATACACGTATGTTATTATGTTGCATTACATGGGATGGGTTATATGATTTTGGAGGAAGTGTACTGAAAGGCTATAAGCCTATTACTGGCAGCTCTACTGCAATTACTGTTTTAGTACCGAGATCGGTACGATTTGCTGTGTAGGGTTGGATGGGTCGATTTCATCCCCACGTAGTGTGTAGGGCTGGAACAAAGTTTGTGTTTAGCGGTTGGATTGGGTAGGACTCTTTGTTGCATATTGTACTATAATGGGCTAAGGCCCAGACTGCTTCTGTATTGGAACGGGCTAAGGCCTAGACTGCCATTGTTACTGAAAAAGGGCCAAGGCTCTGACTGGAATATAAAGGGATTAGGACCAAATTGCGTATTCTCTGATTATCTGCTATTTTGGGATTTCACACACTGAGTTTTCGTAAACTCACCCTTCTGTTATCTGTGCAGGAAATCCCCAGGCTTAGATGGATCTAGGCGACGAAGGACTCAGAGGTAGCCACTCGACCTAGTTATTTCTTTTCATATAAATAAGATTTTATATTGGGTTTTTATGATGTAATAAGGCCGATTTAATTTTTACTTAATTTGGGGAGATTTAACTATCCTATTTTTATATTACACCTATTAGTAATAGGACACTGATTTCCGTAAAAATATAAACAAATGTTTTTCTGAAATCATCACGCTCATGCAAAACATTTTACAAATTTTCATAACAAGCATGGTTTTAAAACTTAATAATAAACTGATATAACTAATGTTTTACTTAAATGACGTGAGTTTTCAAAATAAATTAGGCCTCTCATCCCTTTGTTAAGAACCCAATGATGTTTTCTAAAGAACAAACCTTTCGACAACTCGTGTTTTTGAAAAGCACTCTAATGTGACTTACAGATTTGGTCATAACGTCTAGGTCAGGTTTGAGGTGTTACACCTATGGCATTCTCAGTTGAAATCAAAATACATTTTTCAGAGAGAAATTATAGGATCGACGCGGAGGCTCGGTGTACCACACATTCAGTAAAACATTTTAAAATACTTCAAATCATTTGAAACAGTTCCTTTTTAGTAGTTCCAAGTTTTTAAAAAAACCCAAATCCATAGCTGAGTTTTACAACTTGGCTTTGATACCACTAAATGTAACACCCCAAACTCGGTTTGGACGTTACGGTCGAATTGGGCGATGTCACATTGAAGTGTTTTTCGTAAAGCGAGATATCATTGAAAAACCTATTCTATATTTAATCTATTTGTGTGTTCCTAACGGTGAATCTGTGATGTGTCGTTCATTTCAAAACTTCTGTCACTATCTAAAAGTATTTACTTTAAAATTGTTATTCATTTCCAAAATATCATTTTGTAGCGGAAGCTTTTTAAAACATTTGCGTACTTGCATTTACTTTGTAAAACTATTGTTTCTTTTAAAAACTTGAGTTTTCCTATCACTAGCAGTTTTAAACCAAAGCAAATAAAAATCCCCAATTTAAAGATTAAAAATTAAAAGAGGCCTTATTACAGTAAAAGTACCCAAAATAAAATTTCTTATAAAGAATAAAGCAGATATGATAGTAAATGCGGTTATGTGACCGCCTTTGAGTCCCTCGCAGCACTGATCCGCCTAAGCCTGGGGATTACCTGTACAGATAAACAGATGGGTGAGTTTATGAAAGCTCAGTGCCTAATCTCATATAAGCGAACAGTCAGAAAACAAACACAGTCTAGGCTAAAGCCCTTTTTAGTAACAATGACAATATCAGTTTGGGCTTTAGGCCATCTCAATACAGAAACAGTCATGTGTTTGGGCCTTGCCCCATTGTAGTAACAATAATTAGTGCAATAATAGTAATCAGTGCAGTAACAGTTTAAATCGTATGCAAGTCCTACCCATCCAGCCTCTACACTCCATCTCCTTCCAACCCTACACTCCAAATGTAATGCCCCGTACCCTAGACCGTCGGCAGAGTCGAACACGAGGTGTTAACAGACTTAATTCATTACTTAAACAGCTCAAACAATTTATTTTTAAAATTTCCAGCCAAGCTAGCAATCTGCATCACAGTTGCTTAAAAATTCTTATCTCGAGTTCCAAAACTCGAAATCCAATTCTGTAAATTTTCCCTGAAACTATACTCATATATCTATTTACTAGTCTTTTCTAGAATTTTTGGCCAAGCAAATTAGTACAGTTTATTAGTTAAATTCTACCCTATTTCAGGGTTCGACTACTCTGACCTCTATATATTACGAATCAGATATCCCTCAGACTGAATTTAAATGACTATTAAGTTTATTTATATTAGAACTAGACTCAATAAGGAATATGTACATATAAATAATGACTTCTAATTATTTTTTTACAATTTATTATGAATTTTTAAAGTCAGAACAGGGGATCCAGAAATCACTCTAGCCCTGTTGCACAAAAATTCAAATATCTCATAAAATATAACTTATATACCTATTTTGTTCAATCCATATGAAAATATACTAATTAAGGTTCAATTTCATAACTTACTCATCATTTAATTTCATTTCTACTATTTTTAGTGATTTTTCAAATTTACATCATCTTCATTGTCGATTCATTTTATGGCAAATTTCACTTTACTAAGGATTTTCATGGACTAAATAGCATTTTAAACATACATAACATCAAATATGACTTAGATTGGCCATTCCAATGGCTAATCATTTACAAACCCTTTTCTTACCAAACCATAGCCATATCATAAGATCAATTACACAAAGTGAGTGTTTGCCATACATGCCACATTCAAAATACACAAGCCATTTTACCAATTTAAGCCTTCGGATAGTGTGAACGAGTCTTCGACCTATCCCGATTCTCAAGCCGGCTTGTCAAAACTACAATGAAAGAAAAGGAGGGAGTAAGCACAAACGCTTAGTAAGTTCACATGCAAATAGCAAGTAACATAATCACACAATCTCACATAAAACATCATTTGCATAAACAACACCAAGACATTCATGTTTCATTTACATTTAATATCTTTCTACGATTTCATCATACCAAGTTTTCAACCCGAGGGTTTAAGCACATGCCTGTCAAATTTTCTCATTTACCACACTTACCAACATGTCACCTTCGTTTTAGGCCTTCTTCTTATTCACGTAAGATTCACCCGTTGAACACATCGGAATATAATTCGAATACGCGGATCTCATGAACATAAGAGCCATACCCGCAGCTAGACAAACTCAATAGCCTGCGGAACTTATGTAGCCAAGCTACCATGTAACCCGCCCATAAGTGAACTCAGACTCAACTCAACGTGCTCGGACGTTCGCATCCATAAGTGAACTCGGACTCAACTCAACGAGCTCGGATGCCTAGTTACATCTCACGAACTCGGACTCAACTCAACGAGTTCGGAACTCAACTATCCTAGTGACATGTCACTTGTATTCTAATCTATTCCCAAGGTTCAAACAGGCATTTTCCTCGATCACACATCTTTGCCGTCTTCCACGGAATATCAAAATCGATACTTCGGTGATAGTTCATACTCATCAAGTAATTCACATAATTACATATTATTCAACAATAACCAAAAAGCATAATATTTCATGATAATAATCAGCATCATATCATATAAACAACATTAAATTGCTTAAAATGGCAATTATGTTACTACATTTACACATGAACTTACCTCGGTACAAAATTATTAGCAATCGAGCTTATTCTTCGTAAACTTTGTTTTTCCCTCGATTGCGACTTGAATCTCGTTTCTCTTGATCTATAATGCCAAATTAATCTTATTTAATACATACATTCATCAAAACATCATTTAATATGAACTTTGGAAAAATTACATTTTTGCCCCTAAACTTTTGCATAATTACACTTTTGCCCCTAGGCTCGGGAATTAAACTTCATTCCTTATTCTTATTTTTTATGACATGCTGATCATTTTTCCCTTCTATGGCAACATCAAATTCACACTCTAACATGTACTTATGACTATTAGGTATTTTTACCGATTAAGCCCTTTTACTCATTTTCGCTTAAAACCGAGTAGTACAAGTTGTCTAACATAATTTAAAACCTCATATTCTATCATAAAACACCAAAATACACAAATTTCACCTATGGGTATTTTTCCAAATATGAACCCTAGGTTGAATTATTGCTAGCATAAGCTTAATCGAGCTACCGGGATTCCAAAAACGTAAAGAACATTAAAAACGGGGCTTGGAATCACTTACTATGGAGCTTGGAAGCTTGAAACAAACCCTAACTATGGACAACCCTTGCAATTTTGGCCTAATGAAGAAGATGGACAAAAATTGGCTTTTAATTTTGTTTTTAATTCATTTTAATAACTAAATGACCAAAATGCCCTTACTACTAAACTTTCCAAAAATTCTTTCCATGTCCAATTTTTGTCCATAGACTTAGAAATTGGTCAAATTGCTATTTAAGACCTCCTCATTAATATTCCAAAACAATTTCATACTAAAAATTCCTAGAATCAAGTTTTGCAAATTATTCGATTTAGTCCCTAATTTCAATTTAAGCACTTTAGGCATAGGATTTCATCATGAAATTTTCACACAATCACGCAATCATATCATAAACATCAAAATAATTATAAAATAATTATTTCTATCTCAAATTTGTGGTCATGAAACCACTATTCCGATTAGGCCCTAATTCAGGATATTACACCATATAGGGATATAATCAACCCACCCATCCCAACACTCCAAGTAGTACCGATTGTGGTACTAAACAATATTTACAGCAGAGCTACCAATATAATAGTCTTAGAGCCATCAGTGATTTGCAACAGAGCTGCCAGTACAGTACACTTCCTCCAATCATATTAAAACCCATGCCCACGCAATGCATCATGCAACATGTCATAATATTATACATGTATCCAATACAGTTCAAATGGCATGCTAAAATACAGTCATATATATACATATATATATATATATATACATCACGCAGGGGTAAAACAGTCATCTTACCATAGAAGGGGAAAATAGTCATTATACCATACAAGGGCAAAACAGTCATTTTATAGATTAGGGGTCCAGGTACAGTTACTGACCCAAAAGAAAGTCTGCAATCGTCTGAAGTGACCCGTGCAACCGTAACGGTCAAACAGTGAAAATGGGCCTACAACCCATAATACGGGCCCATATGGGCCCACACGCCCTTGTGGCCTACATGGCCCAGAAATGGCCTTGGCCGTGCAGCCTGGCCCAATCATCTTCACACAACCATGTGGTTTGTCCGTGTGAGGCCCACATGCTCGTGGGGACCACAATGCCCATTTCGGCTAAACGTGGCCCAAAACGGCCTAAGCTCATGAAATCGCTCATGGTGGCCTCTACGATCAAACACCCACATTTATGCATTCGGATTAAGACATTTTGGTAGTCTTTACACACACCTTGCTTCAATTTGCCGAGAGAAGAGAATGCCTGCACTTCTGAATCCTACACTTACACAATAATCTTTAGTTACACACTCAATCTAGTACCCAATCGCATCTACACCATTATCCTAATCGTTAAACTCACACAACAACATACCTTCGAATCAGCCACGAAGAGAGATTCGTTGTAACACCCCAAACCTGGCCCAGACGTTATGGCCGAATCTGACGTGCCACATTGGAGTTGAAAACCCACGTTCCGTTTTAGTGTTTTAAAACCATACATTTTATTGAGTTAACAAAGTGTATGGAAGCTGGGCACCGGTAGGTATCCGAGACAGAGGAGGTGAGCCATGAAGGTCGCTAAGTACCAAGCTCTTTAATTGGATCCAATCCTAGACATGCCCACAACCATAGCCACACTTTGTTATATCGAGTTTAAATTTGTTTAAGTGGACGTCTTTGATAAATCGATTAATCGTGGTGTTGAGATATTTTGAAAACAAGTATCATTTTGAAAACACGTCCTAAGTCTAGCCCATTTGAATAATTATTAACCAATTTTTAAAGTTATTAAAATTAAAATAATTCAAAAGAAATAAAAGGAAAGTTAAAATTGGCCTTATTACAACCCAAAATAAATAATAATTAAAGGAAATTAAATGAAAACCAACACTTATTTAAAAGCCCAAAGATGATCACCGTGGCCACTCAATCCTCTCCTACCAAGTCCCCACATCAAGGCTCACCGCAAGGTTAAGGAAAGGGGGTGAGTTTGGAAACTCATGTGCAACAAGCCTCTTCGAGCCCAAAAACAATAATGACTGTTGGGTCTAAGCCCAAATCCAATCTCAACATATACGGGCCATAGCCCTTTTCATGTTTCATATTCCATAACACTGGGTCAAGCCTTTTCATATTTCATATTATCGGGCCAAAGCCTTTCTCAGAAATGGTATGGCCCTTAGGCCCATTTCAATATCACATATAATTTCAATGAAAGAATGCAACCCATTTGGGGAGACTACTCAACCCACCATCCGCTACTCTCCACCGCACCAACCAACACACCATGTGGGATTAACTCGACCCACCCCGCCATATTTCTCCATTGGCAAAGATAGTCATTATCATATAACCGAGGCCTAGCCTCTTTTAATAATCGGGCAAAAGCCCTTTCAATAATCGGGCATAAGCCCTTTTATAATCGGGGCATAAGCCCTTTTGATAACAGGGCATAAGCCCTTTTGATAATCGGGGCATAAGCCCTTTTCACTTCCTCCATCCATATAAAACCCAACCCAATGCGTTATGATTACATCATGTGCATATCATACATATCATGTGCATATCATACATGTCATGTGCATCTCATACATACCATATTTATCAAAATCCCATGTATTAAAATCATACATAAACCCTAGGGGTATAATGGTCATTTTACCTAGGGCAAAACGGTCATTTTCATGGTATAAGGGTAATCTCATAATTTTACCAAAAATTAGGGTTTCCATGTTCATTAACGATTACTAACAATCCATGGGTGCAAACAAAGATTCGGCCCATTTTTAGCGAAATCGAGTTATTGGGCCTAAAACCCTAATGGGCCCTACTTAGCCAATTTCGTCATCTAGGCCCATTTAGCCTATATTCCATAACGGTTTTAACGGTCTTATCATGCCATATAACAGATTTCGCTTTTCTACCAATTTTACCCAAATGGGCCCAAAAGCCCAATGGGCCCCACTTCTACCTCGAGGCCCAACTTACCAAGAACGCCAAAAATCACATTCTTACAGCTTCCATCGTTCTCGATCACCGTCTCATCGATTCTAACTAACTAGTGAGCGTCATTGCTCATAAGTCCTCGAAATGCCGAATTTGGCATTTGACTTTTCGGCATTTTATCGCTTTAAGCTATGAAAGGGTTCGTTACACACCGATTTGCGATATTCCTTGACGATATCTCCTATGCGATTTCTCCTATAATCAATTGTTAAATAGATCAGCTCGCAATAATTGAACCAAATCAAGAACTTTCCAATATTAACACTTACACATTCGCCACCATCCATAATGGCCTTAGGCACCTTACCTTTGTCGCGATTGATGACTACGCCTAGCTACTCCGTGATCCAAGCTACTCCAAATCGACACTACACCTTGCTGCTCCTTCAATAAATAAACCAAAATATTAAAAGAAGACCCCATAGAGTCTATGCCCATATTCGCCATCTCCCTAAACTTGGAGTTTCGCTTTTGACCAAAGCTACACTAGGAATTGTTTAGAGTTTGAACACTTACCACGTCTTTCTCCTCTTGAATCCGGATGCCTAAAAGGTAAAGGAACTGAACGCCAACTATTGAAAAGGAAGAAAAGGTTGCTGGTCACAAAGAATCGGCACCCCTATCTTCACCGATTTCGCTTTTTGCACTTCGGCAAAATAGAGATAAGGAAAGAAACAATGGTGAATGGAGGAAATAGTGGGTTGATTTCAAAGAAGAAAAGGAAGAAGAATGAATAGGAGGGAGGTAGATTCGCTGGAAAAGAAAAGAGAGAAAAGGCTACACACCAAAGAAGAAATCAGACAACTAAGACCCTAATGCCGAAATTACTAACCTAATGCCCCTTTGCCGAAAATCCCTCTCCAATGTCCCTTATTCGCCAACTCTATCTCCTATCACATCCCTAAAATCTCTCCCTTATCCCTCCTTAATTTATGCATTTGACTTGATCCAACTCTCCTCTTACAGTAATCCACTTAAGTTCCAACACTTACCCTTCCCGCACACAAAATAAATACTATTATTTGCCAACACAGGAATCGAACCTGTGTCTTCCTCTATGCCCACACGCCACCTTTTTAGGAGCTTAGTGGCATCACTCTTGCCACTTTACCAAAGCTCTTTTGTGATACACTTTACCCACAACTTAATATAAGGGCACCTAGCCGTAACCCCTAACTCCTAAGTCCAAAATTTAAAAATTCTACCGGTTTTGGCCAACTCATGGGCCTTCCATAAGCTCATTTACATACCCAAATTATGAATTCCATCATCACATACCAAATTTTAGAAATTTACTTAAAATATCAGGAATCGCGAAAAACCCGAAAATCAGGATGTTACAACTCTACCCTCCTTAAAGAAATTTCAGCCTCGAAATTTACCTGGTCCAAACAGTTGAGGGTACTGTTGACGCATTGCCTCTTCGGTCTCCCAAGTAGCTTCTTCCTTGCCATGGTTCCTCCAATGTACCTTCACCAACGGGACTGACCTCCTTCTCAACACCTTGAAATCACGATCAAGTATTTGCACGTGTTCCTCTTCAAAGGTCAAATCCGATCAGACCTCAATTTCGCGAATCGGCATGATATGAGTTGGGTCGAATGATATTGCCTTAGCATGGACACATGGAAGACATCGTGAATGCGATCCAGTTCTGGAGGTAATTCTAGCTGATAAGCTACCGGCCCTATCCGCTTAATGATTCGGTAAGGCCCAATAAACCGTGGGCTCAACTTACCCTTCTTACCAAATCTCAAGATCTTCTTCCAAGGCGAAACTTTCAAAAAGACCATGTCTCCTACCGCATATTCAATATCCTTACGCTTCAGATCGGCATAAGACTTTTGTCGATCCGCCGCCTCTTTTAACCTCTTCCTGATTACCTTAATCTTGTCTTCATGATTCGCTACCAACTCGGTCCAAGTATTTGCCTTTTCCCCAATTACATCTAACAAGTAGGCGAAGCGACACCTTCGCCCATATAGTGCCTCATATGGAGCAATCAATACTTGCTTGATAACTGTTGTTATACGCGAACTCCGCTAAGGGCAAATGGTCCTCCCAGCTGCCTTTAAACTCAATAGCACAACCCCTCAACATATCCTCTAAAATCTGAATAACCCTCTCTGACTGCCCATCCGACTGAGGGTGAAAAGCCGTACTGAAATCCGATCGCGTTCCCAATGCCTCATGCAACTTCTGCCAAAACCGAGATGTAAACCTTGGGTCTCGATGCGAAATTATCGATACTGGCACACCATGCAACCGTACTATTTCCGCCACATACAATCTGGCCAACTTCTGAAGTGAGTAATCGGTTCGGACAGGTATGAAATGAGCAGATTTCGTGAGTCTATCCACAATCACCCAAACCGAATCCTTCTTAGAAGGTGTCAACGGCAACCCACTTACAAAGTCCATAGTTACCCTTTCCCACTTCCAAAGTGGTATCTTTACCTACCGTAATAATCCGAAGGTAGTTGATGCTCGGCCTTCACTTGTTGACATGTCAAACATCTCCCAACAAATTCGGTCACTTCTCGCTTAAGCCCAGGCCACCAATATTGCTCTCCCAAGTTTTCGATACAACTTACTCCCCCCGGATGCATAGCACAAGGTCCATTATGTGCCTCTTTCAAAATCATCAATCTCAAGTCGGAGTCTTTCGGCATACAAATTCTTCCTCGAAAACAAAGAACTCCCTCACTATTTAACCCAAAGTCAGGATTCTCCCCCTTCTCAACTTGTCAAACCGAGCAACCAACGACTCGTCCTCCAACTGTTGCTTCTTAACTGCTTTTACCCAAGTCGGTCTCACCTGTAACTCTGCCAACAAACTCCCATCGGCATACAAACTTAGACGAGCAAACATCGCCTTTAATTCCGCCACAGCTCTTTGACTTAGCGCATCAGCCACGACATTCGCCTTACCTAGGTGGTACTCAATCGAACAGTCATAGTCCTTTAACAACTCTATCCACCTTCGCTGCCTAAGATTCAGCTCCTTTTGAGTCAGCAAGTACTTAAGACTCTTGTGATCCGTATAGATGATACATTTCTCTCCATACAGGTAATGCCTCCATATCTTAAGTGCAAAGATTACCGCCAATTCCAAGTCATGCGTAGGTAGTTCACCTCATGTGTCTTAAGTCGTCGTGAAGCATAAGCGACCACTTTACCCTCTTGCATCAACACGCACCCAAACCTACATGTGACGATCACAGTACAGTTGAAATCCTTACCACCTCTGGTGAATCAATCTTGTGCTTCCACAAAACCTTCTTCAACTTCTCAAAAGCCTCTTCTCGCTTATCCGTCCAAACAAAAGGTGCTCCTTCCTTATAAGTTTAGATTAATCTGCTACCATCACGTAAAATCCTTCCACGAATCTCCGATAATAACACCAACCCCGAAAACTTTGAATCTCATTACGACTTGGTGGCTTCCATTCCAAGATTGCTTCAATCTTTCGAGGTCCACCTTGATCCCTTCAAACAGACACAACATGCCCCAAGAAGGTAACTTCCTTCACCAAAACTCGCACTTACTAAACTTTGCATAAAGTTGCTTCTCCCTTAACACTTGCAAGACTACACGAAGATGCTCATCATGCTTCTCTTACGCTTCCGAATACACCAAGATATCATCAATAAAAATGACTACAAACCGATCCAAGTATGGTGGAATACCCGATTCATCAAATCCATGAATGCTTTGCCGGCATTAGTCAACCCAAATGGCATTACCGTAAACTCGTAATGACCGTATCGAGTCCCGAACGCCGCCTTATAAATATCCCCTCTTTAACTCTTAATTGATGATATCCAATCAAGGTCGATCTTAGAAAACACCGAGGCTCCTTTTAATTGGTCGAATAGATCATCGATTCTTGGTAACGGATACTTGTTCTTGATAGTCACTTATTCAACTGCCGATAGTCAATACACATTCGCATAGTCCCATCTTTCTTCTTTACTTAACGATCTGGCACCCTACGGAGAAACACTTGGTCTTATAAACCTCTATCCAACACTCTTGAATCGAGCTTTCAATTCTACCAACTCCTTTGGTGCCATCCGATAAGGCACAATGGACACAAGAGCTGTTCCAGATCGTAAGTCGATTCCAAACTCGACTTCTCTGTTCGGGGGTAATCCAGGAAGTTCATCTGAGAATACATCCTGAAATTCCTTAATAGTCCTAACCGACTCCACCGTTATCTCCTCAAGTCCCGTTTGACTTACAAAGGCCAAGCACGCCTCACAACCTTCCGGATCAACTTCTCGGCTCTTAACGCCAAACAACATTGGATAAATAATCCTTCGCTCCCCTATGACCATTATCTCCTCATCTTCGACAGCCTTAGTACCATCCTCTTTGCAGACAATCCAACGTCGCCTTGTGCTTAATTAACCAATCCATTCCCAAAATAAGATCAAAATCCCGAAATGGCGGCTCCATCAAATCTCCTTCAAGATTTTATCCTGTGTCACTAATCTGCATCGCCTAAAAATTTTATCTACCTTAACCGAATGTCCCAATGGACTTATTATCGATACCCCACTCACGGTCTTCTCGGAAGCACATCCAAAGCCCTAGATACATCACAAGCAACATACGAGTGGGTGGAACCCACATCAATCAAAGCAGTGTAAGGCATGCTATGAATGAAGAACGTACCAGTTATAACATCAGGAGCGTCACCCTCCTCACGACGTCGTGCAGCATAAACCAATGTCGATTGTCAAGCTCCAAGATGACCAAAGACCTCTCCGCCAGTGCCCCACGTCCTCGTCCATTACCATTGCCACCTCTACCTTGCCCACGACCCTTTGTGGTGGTGGTCCTCCTCGCCGTGGTTGGACATCCCTTTGCTCGCCGCTAGCTCTGAAATACCCTCCGAGGACACTCTCTCGAACTTATGCTCCTTTGACCCACATCGAAAACATGCTCCATTCGCTTCAAAGACTCCCCATATGCACCCTACCACAGTCCCCCGCAAGCTGCGGTCTATAAGTATTTATCGAACCGCCGAACCGGTTCCTCCATCCTTGCTCTTTTAACACTTCGATTCATGGCACTCGAGGGTCCAAATCCTCTTGAATCTGGGTTGATCCTTCTCACGATTCTCACACTCACTCGGTTTCACCTCCTCGGCTATCTTAGCCTTTTCTACCAAATCAGCAAAACCACGCTCTTACGTGGAGCTATCAATATCCTAAGCTCATCGCGGAGACCATCCTCGGCGGACCATTGCGCTTCGATTCGCTTACCACTATACCACTAGCATATCGACTCGACCTCAAAATTCGCCTCATACTGCTACGGTCTTATCACCTTGAGTCGATTCAAGAATTCCTTTCGACGAGCATCCACATAGCTTGCTCCAACATACCTCCCTTTAAAGGCGCTTTGAACAATTCCTGTGTTACTTGCTCAATTGGGGTACTCTCCCTTACGGTGATCCACCATCGGTATGCTTCACACGTAGCGGCGACACGCTCCTTTTAGCTTTTGCTCCACCGAGCGGTCTAGATCGTCCATGATCCGCTCAGTAGCCTCCACCAATATTACGCCACATTCGGGCCACTCCAGATACACCCTAAATACCTCTGCTCCGTTGGCTTGAGTCGCCTCGATATAGACCCCTATTCACCGTCCCCAAGATTAGCTCCACCACTCTTTCTAAAACCCTTAACATGGCTTGGGATAAAGCGTCATCCCCGCACCCGATCATAAGACCCAGCTCCGTTGCTTGCGGCACACTGGCTCCTCACCGGCCTATGCCCCGAGGATGAAGATTCACTTGCACCCTTCTGCGACCACGTCCGCGGCCTCGTCCACGAGCTCCTCTAGTACTCATATCGAATTATCGATTTATTTAATTTTATGAAATTAGTATAACGTTCCACCGCTTATTAAGAAAATGTCTTATGTAGATATAGCAGTTCAAGGATTGTTTTCAGATCATCATAGCCTAGCTACGCCTCATTCCTACTGCTTACTGACTCTACCCTAGCTAAGGTATCATAGTAGGGTCTCAACACTATTCATAATATCATATCAATATCCTATATTGTAAGGAAAATATACTTACAGACTTGGTACCGGAATTCAAGCATGCGCCACTTCTTTCTCCAAAAAAACCATGTTTTTGATTATCGAAAATAGAAATTGAAAACTTTGATTTGAAAACTCCTTTATTTTGAACTCTTGATTAAAAAGAAAGATCGGTACCTTTTTAACATATATTTTCCATAAAACATCTTTAAAATGAACTTTTCAAAACCATTTCCAAAATACCCTTCTTAGGCCTAAGTTTTCAAATAGATTTTGGACCCGATCCACGTACCGAGTTGTTGCAACCTAGGCTCGATACCACTAAATGTAACACCCCAAACCCGCCCAGACGTTATGGCGAATCGACGTGCCACATTGGAGTTGAAAACCCACGCCCGCTTTTAGTGTTTTAAAACCATACATTTTATTGAATTAACAAAGTGTATGGAAGCCGGGCACCGTGTAGGTATCCGAGACAGAGGAGGTGAGCCATGAAGGTCGCTTAAGTACCAAGCTCTTTAATTGGATCCAATCCTAGACATGCCCACAACCATAGCCACACTTTGTTATATCGAGTTTAAATTTGTTTAAGTGGACGTCTTTGATAAATCGATTAATCGTGGTGTTGAGATATTTTGAAAACAAGTGTCATTTTGAAAACACGTCCTAAGTCTAGCCCATTTGAATAATTATTAACCAATTTTTAAAGTTATTAAAATTAAAATAATTCAAAAGAAATAAAAGGAAAGTTAAAATTGGCCTTATTACAACCCAAAATAAATAATAATTAAAGGAAATTAAATGAAAACCAACACTTATTTAAAAGCCCAAAGATGATCACCGTGGCCACTCAATCCTCTCTAGCCCAAGTCCCCACATCAAGGCTCACTGCAAGGTTAAGGAAAGGGGGTGAGTTTGGAAACTCACAGTGCAACAAGCCCCTTCAGAGCCCAAAACAATAATGACTGTTGGGTCTAAGCCCAAATCCAATCTCAACATATCTTGGGCCATAGCCCTTTTCATGTTTCATATTCCATAACACTGGGTCAAGCCTTTTCATATTTCATATTCTTGGGCGAAGCCTTTATCAGAAACGGTATGGCCCTTAGGCCCATTTTAATATCACATATAATTTCAATGAAAGAATGCAACCCATTTGGGAGACTACTCAACCCACCATCCGCTACTCTCCACCGTACCAACCAACACACCATGTGGGATTAACTCGACCCACCCGCCATATTTCCACTAGCAAAGATAGTCTTTATCATATAACCGAGGCCTAGCCTCTTTTAATAATCGGGCAAAAGCCCTTTCAATAATCAGGGCATAAGCCCTTTTATAATCGGGGCATAAGCCCTTTTGATAATCAGGGCATAAGCCCTTTTGATAATCGGGCATAAGCCCTTTTCACTTCCTCCATCCATATAAAACCCAACCCAATGCGCTTATGATTACATCATGTGCATATCATACATATCATGTGCATATCATACATGTCATGTGCATCTCATACATACCATATTTATCAAAATCCCATGTATTAAAATCATACATAAACCCTAGGGGTATAATGGTCATTTTACCTAGGGGCAAAGCGGTCATTTTCATGGTATAAGGGTAATCTCATAATTTTACCAAAATTAGGGTTTCCATGTTCATTATCGATTACTAACAATCCATGGGTGCAAACAAGGATTCGGCCCATTTTAGCGAAATCGAGTTATTGGGCCTAAAACCCTAATGGGCCCTACTTAGCCAATTTCGTCATCTAGGCCCATTTAGCCTATATTCCATAACGGTTTTAACGGTCTTATCATGCCATATAACAGATTTACATTTTCTACCAATTTTACCCAAATGGGCCCGAAGCCCAATAGGCCCCACTTCTACCGAGGCCCAACTTACCAAGAACGCCAAAAATCACATTCTTACCGCTTTCCATCGTTCTCGATCACCGTCTCATTGATTCTAACTAACTAGTGAGCGTTAAACTTGCTCATAAGTCCTCGAAATGCCGTAATTTGACATTTCGACTTTTCGTATTTTATCGCTTTAAGCTATGAAAGGGTTCGTTACACACCTGATTTGCGATATTCCTTGACGAGATCTCCTATGCGATTTCTCCTATAATCAATTGTTAAATAGATCAGCTCGTAATAATTGAACCAAATCAAGAACTTTCCAATATTAACACTTACACATTCGGCCACCATCCATAATGGCCTTAGGCACCTTTCCTTTGTCGCCATTAATGACTACGCCTAGCTACTCCGGCGATCCAAGCTACTCCAAATCGACACTACACCTTGCTGCTCCTTCAATAAATAAACCAAAAATATTAAAAGAGGACCCCATAGAGTCTATGCCCATATTCGGCCATCTCCAGAAACTTGGAGTTTCGCTTTTGACCAAAGCTACACTAGGAATTGTTTAGAGTTTGAACACTTACCACGTCTTTCTCCTCTTGAATCTGGATGCCTAAAAGGTAAAGGAACCGAACACCAACTATTGAAAAGGAAGAAAAGGTTGCTGGTCACAAAGAATCGGCACCCCTATCTTCATCGATTTCGCTTTTGCGGCACTTCGCAAAAATAGAGATAAGGGAAAGAAACAATGGTGAATGGAGGAAATAGTGGGCTGATTTGAACGAAGAAAAAGGAAGAAAAATGAATAGGAGGGAGGTAGATTCGCTGGAAAAGAAAAGAGAGAAAAGGCTACACACCAAAGAAGGAATCAGACAATTAAGACCCTAATGCCAAATTACTAACCTAATGCCCCTTTGCCGAAAATCCCTCTCCAATGTCCCTTATTCGCCAACTCTATCTCCCTATCACATCCCTAAAATCTCTCCCTTATCCCTCCTTAATTTATGCATTTGACTTGATCCAACTCTCCTCTTACGTAATCCACTTAAGTTCCAACACTTACCCTTCCCGCACACAAAAATAAATACTCTTATTTGCCAACACAGGAATCGAACCTGTGTCTTCCTCTATGCCCACGCCACCTTTTAGGAGCTTAGTGGCGTCACCCTTGCCACTCTACCAAAGCTCTTTTGTGATACACTTTACCCACAACTTAATATAAGGGCACCTAGCCAGAACCCCTAACTCCTAAGTCCAAAATTTAAAAAATTCTACCGGGTTTTGGCCAACTCATGGGCCTTCCATAAGCCCATTTACATACCCAAATTATGAATTCCATCATCACATACCAAATTTTAGAAATTTACTTAAAATATCAGGAATCGTGAAAAACCCGAAAATCAGGATGTTACATTCGTCCACTCTATGCTAACTAAGGACCATTTTCCTTCTCCTTCGAAATTTCCTATGCACCAATTGAACATAGGTAAACACTTAATCAACCAACATCAAATAACACTATAATAATACACTAAAACATTCAATCGATACCCCTTACCTTGACTAAATCAACCGAAGCCTTTTCACCTTATCAATCAAGAAAGGATGATCAGCCAAGCCCTCGGATACAACTGAACATAAAATCGAGCACTTGCAATTACCCTAAAAATTGACAGAGAGCAAAGGGAGAGGAGAGATACAGTAAACGGTCAAGGTACTAAGATGAATGGATAACAAGAAGACAGTGTTGAGAAAAAGAGGAGAAAAGAAAAGTGTATTCGGTAAATAAACAAAAGGAGAAGAGATGATAATGGAAATGACTGGAGAGGGAAAAAGAGCAAAGAAGTGAAGAGAAGTATTCAACCAAAAAACAAATCGATTGAGCGAGGAAGAAGATGGTGTAGTCAGTCAAGCAGGAAACTGAGAGAAGAACTTGTCAAATCCAGAAAGTGTTAAGAGGGATACGAGTGAGGGTTTGGCCAAAGAGGGCAGGAAATTACTCACAAGAGGAAAGAAGTAACTGTAACAATCGAATATGCAAATCAGCAAGATACTCAAAAGGCGCCCCAATAGTATTCGGCCACTAGAAAAAAAGAGAACCTCCAGAGCAATCAAAAACCGAAAGTTAGAGAGAAAACCCACCTTAGCTGAACTTCTTGAGTGCCCACAACCTAAATCGGCACACTACTTCCTCTCACTTCAAATTTCCACAATTTTCTCTTGAAATCTCTCTTCAAAACCCTCCTCAAATCCCTAGTTATGTGGGCACTAGTTATGTGGATGCACGGAGAAGAGAATTTCTAAATTAGACCCAGGGGATAAATCTGTGGCCGAATATTAGTCTAAATTTCTGCGATTAAGCCACTATGCACGTGGGATGGTAGCAACTAAATATGAGCGCTGTGTTCGTTTTGAGGATGACCTCAGGGATAGTTCAAGGATTCTGATAGCTCCACAGAAGGAGCAAGATTTTTTTGCTTTGGTTTATTAGGTGAAGATCGTCGAGGACATGAAGCGCACTGAGCACCAGAACAGTGAGAAGGAAAAGGGTAGGGACAAGAGGGATTCGGAGCCCTCAAGTTCATATCAGAGGCCTAAGAAAAAGGCCAGAGTTGATGGGCCAGTCAGAGTTGGGCCCCCTATTGCTGCTAATAGACCGAACCCTGTGCTGATTGTGGGAAACGTCACCAGGGCAAGTGTTGGAAAAGGATGTGGCATGTTTGAGGTGTGGATCTATGCAGCACCGCATCAGAGATTGTCCACATAGGCCCGATCAAATGCAAGCTACTGGTATGGGTACTACTTAGCCACCGAGAGGTGTTCAGTAGCCACTGAAAGGCCGTGGTCAGGCCAGAGGTGGAAATGGTATAGGCTGTGGTCGTGGAGCACCGGGCAGAGATGCTGGTCATACTGAAGCAAGGCAGTCGGCATTGGTTTATGCTGCACATCGCCAAAAGGACGAAGAAGCCCCAGATGTTATTACAAGTACGTTCTTTATCCATAATGTACCTTATACCGCATTGATTGATGTTGGGTCTATGCATTCTTATATAGCGTGCACTGTGTCTGAGACTTTGGGAATAATGGTTGAAAACACTGCGAGTGAGGTTATTGTGTTGAGTCTATTAGGGTAGTCAATGAGAGTGAATAAACTATTTAAGGATGTACCTTTAGAGGTTCAAGGAAGGATCTTTTTGGAAGATTTAATGGAGCTCCTTTTTGGAGAATTTGATTTGATACTGGCCATGGACTGGCTTGTTAAGCATCAAGTGAATTTGGACTCTACTGCAAAATGGGTTGTATTGAAAACTGCAGAGGGTGATGAGGTAGTGGTAATTGGGGAGCGTTGAAATTATCTGTCAAATATGATTTCTGCACTTAGGGCCGAGAAATTGGTTCATAAGGGTTGTGAGGCTTATCTAGGCTATGTTGGTGTTTCTGATTCTGAGGTTTCTACTATTAAAGATATCAAAACGGTTAAGGATTTTTTGGATGTTTTTCTCGATGAACTATCTGGGTTACCTCTAAACCGTGAAATGGAGTTTAGGATTGAGCTCCTCCCTAGTGCAGCTCCGGTGTCTATCGCCCCTTATAGAATGGCACCAAAGGAGCTTATGTAGCATAAAGCTCAGATTCAAGAGTTACTAGATCAAGGGTTCATCCGCCCTAGTGTGTCTCCATGAGCAGCACCGGTTTTATTTGTGAAAAAGAATGATGGATCCATGCGAATGTGCATCAACTACTGGCAACTGAATAAATTGACTATTAAGAATAAGTACCCTCTACCGAGGATTGATAATCTATTTGATCAGTTTTGTGGAGTTTCAGTTTTCTCTAAGATAGATCCTCAATCTGGGTACCATCAACTGAGGGTCAAGGAGACTGATGTTTATAAGACAGCGCTTAGGACTCGCTATGGTCATTACAATTTCCTAGTGATGCCGTTTGGATTGACGAACTCACCAACGACTTTTATAGATTTGGTGAACCGAGTGTTCCATCCCTACCTAGATCAGTTCATAGTGGTGTTTATAAATGAAATTTTGGTGTATTCGAGAACTGAAGATGAACATGATGCGCATCTCTGAGTGGTTCTTCAAATTCTGAAGGAAAAACAATTGTACGCTAAATTCAGCAAGTGTGAATTCTAGCTACGAGAGGTAACTTTTCTGGGTCATGTGGTATCTGCTAAGGGGATTAGGGTTGATCCTTAAAAATTGAAGTTGTTATAGATTGGAAGCAGCCTAAGTCAGTATCTGAAATTCGAAGTTTTCTGGGTCTGGCAGGGTATTATAGATGTTTTGTGGAGGGTTTTCGTTGATTGCTGCACCTCTAACTAAGTTGTTGCATAAAGGGGTGTCATTTAATTGGACTGATAAGCAGCAAGAGAGTTTTGAGAAACTTAAAAAGGTTCTAACTGAGGCCCCTGTCTTAATACAGCTAGAGTCTGAGAAAGAATTCACTGTCTACAGTGATACATCACATGTCGGTTTAGGATGTGTGTTGATACAAGACGATAAGGTGGTAGCATATGCGTCTCGTCAGCTCAAGATTCATGAGGCAAATTATCCGACGCATGATTTGGAATTGGTCGCGGTGGTATTCGTACTAAAAATTTGGAGGTATTACTTGTGCGGTGAGAAGTGTATCATTTACATAGATCACAAGAGCCTCAAGTATCTCCTCACTCAAAAGGAGCTAAACATTAGGCAGCGTAGATGGATTGCGCTACTTAAGGATTATGATTATTTGATTGAATACCATTCGGGTAAGGCCAATGTGGTGGTCGGCGCACTAAGCCGTAGGGCTATGGCTGATCTGAGGGTGATGTTTGCTCGTCTCAATTTATTTGATGATGGTAGTTTTTTACCAAACTTCAGGTTAAACCGAGGTGGATTGAACAGATTAGGGATAAACACTTAAAGGATGAGTCACTAGATCTTCGATTCCGACAGATAGAGAGTAGGGAAACTTTAGATTTTGGATTGAATAGCGAAGGGGTACTTTGTTTCCAGGGGAGAGTTTGCATACTGAAGGATACTGATCTGAGGCAGTCTATACTGCAAGAGTCCTTACGCTATGCATCTTGGTGAGAACAAGCTGTACTGAGACCTTCGTGAGTTATATCAGTGGCCAAGTCTTAAAAGTGAAGTTACCGACTTCGTGGGTAAATGCCTTACTTGCCAGCAGGTTAAGGCTAAACACCAGTTACCTTCAGGGTTGCTTCAGTCAGTTAAGATTTCGCTGCGGAAGTGGGAGAGAGTGACTATTGACTTCGTTAGTGAGCTGCCTTAACGCATACAAAGAAGGACTCAGTATGGGTTATCATGGATCGATTGACCAAGTCTGCCTAGTTCATACCAGTTTGTACCAATTACTCATTGCAGAAGCTAGCTAAACTGTATGTGCCTGAGATAGTGCGATTGTATGAGGTACCAATTTCCATAATATCTGATAAAGATCCTCGCTTCACGTCTCAATTTAGGGTGATTCAGTACTGCTTTCCATCTTCAGACAGATGGTCAGTCAGAGAGGGTGATTCAGATACTAGAGGACATGTTAAGTGAGATTGACTTCCGAGGTAGTTGGGAGGACTATTTGTCGCTAGTAGAGTTTGTGTATGATAATAGCTACCAGTCTAGCATTTAGATGGCACCTTACGAGGCACTATATGGTCGTAGGTGTCATACTCCTTCGTGTTGGACTGAGTTGGACGAGTGGCATGTTCTAGGCTTTGAATTGATTTCTGATACCGAGGAAAAAGTTAGGTTGATCCGAGATCGATTGAAGGTGGTATCTGAAAAACAGAAGTCATATGCAGATCTGAAACGTAAGGAGATCGAATGTCCTATAGGGGACTTGCTTTTTCTCAAGGTCTCGCCATGGAAAAAGGTATTGAGGTTTGGACGGAAGGGCAAGCTAAGCCTTAGGTTCATTGGGCCTTACCGCATACTGAAGCGTGTGGGACCGATTGCTTATCAACTTGAATTACCTCCAGAATTCGACCGGATTCACGATGTCTTCCACGTCTCCATGCTGAGGCGTTATCATTCTGATCCCACACATATTGTCTTAACTGAGGAGATTGAGGTTAGGCCAGATCTAACTTTCGAGGAGGAACTGATTCAAGTTCTAGAGCATGGTGTAAAAGTGCTAAGGAAGAAGTCTATTCCACTGGTTAAGGTACTTTGGCATAATCACAGCTCTGAGGAAGCCACGTGGGAACCCGAGGAGGCAATGCGATAATAATACCCTCACCTATTTTGGTTAGGTAAATTTCGAGGCTGAAATTTTCTTTTAGGGGGTAGGTTGTAATGCCCCAATATCTAAGCATTTAAATATGTATGTTATGTTATGTTCATGCTTGCTTACTTTAGTGGTTAAGTGCCTGAGAAGTGTGGGAAGTCATGGGTTCAAACCTGGGCCTTAGCAAAAATTTTTGTTAAATTTGAATAAAATCCTAGGTTCGGGATAGTGTGTTTTTAAATAAGTGTGGGGATATCAAGTCATAACAGGCTTGCTAGTCCAAGCAATAATAGCGTGTTACTAATGCTAGGGTACTTGAGTTCGAGTCCTACTACGTGCAAGGGGTGTCTTTTTGCTGCTGTGCCGTGTAAGTTGTATGTTAGTGGGATTCTGATGCTCATGGGCGATTAGAGGGTTTGAGGGGAGTGGGGAGTGTGTAGTCGAATTCTAGGAGGATATTGTAGAGAGATTTGAGGAGAGGATTAGGGGGAGTTGAGGTGGGAGATAGTGGAGTGCCGAATTTGGACTTTAGGCACTCAAGGAAGTCAGTTTAGGGAGTGTGTAGCCGAATTCTAAGAGAATATTATAGAGAGATTAGAGGAGAGGATTAGGGGGAGTTGAGGTGAGAGATAGTGGAGTCCCGAATTTGGTCTCTAGGTGAGTTTTAGTTCGGTAGATGTACACTTTTGGTTGTTTTCGCTCCTCACTTTTGTTTTTGTCGACTTTTTCTTTCGAGTTCTTTTCTGCACTATTTCGATAGCCAATTTCTACTACGGGTTCTTTAGTGTACTTTGTTTTTGTTCTTCTACTCCTATTCCCTGGCAATCGTTCCTTGTTGTTCTTATTGGTCGAATACTATTTTTTTTCTCCAACCCATTCTGTCTTTGTTGGTCAAATCCCTTCTTCCTCTTTCCCTTTCTGATTGGTTTCTTATTAACCAATCACTCATCTCCCTCTCTATGTCGTTTCTGCTTTGCCCTCTGTCGGCTTTAATGGTCATGCAACTATGTGATTTTGCTTTTCCTCTCTCTTTCTCCCTCTTTGTCTTTTAGTCTTACACTTATCAACTTCTTGTGCTGCCGATTTCTGATAGGGGGTAGTTGTGCCATTGTTGCCTCTGTCAAAGTGGGTGCTTCCAGTTTTCGTCTTGGGTGTAGGCTGACTACTTTTTTCTTCGAATTGGTTCTGCGTTTTTCGGTAGGTCCCTACTTGGTTTCTGCTCTTTTGGCTTTCTTTTACTTCCCCTCTCTGCTTTGTTAATCCGGTAGCTAACACCTCCTTTTACTATCGATTTGCTAGGAGTGTTAGGTGATCAATCTTATTCAGCAGTTTAAGTGGGTTAAACCACTTTTGTTTATTCAAGGCAAGTATCTAATATTTTTGGGAATAAGTATTAAAAAAGAGGGTGGTTTACCTTATTGTCAATCAGCTAATTGAATGCCTTGAATGAATGTAAGATTGTTGCTCGTGGACTTCTAGCACTTTCCGTAAACAGGTGTGTAACCACACTACTATAAATGTAGATCGGTAAAAGCCGAAAAAGTATGACATTGATGCTTCACGAGTGTGCGCTCGCTCGTGTGGTAATCCAAACGCGTAAAACATGGGCGTTTGATTGTAGAGGCCACCATGAGCGATTTCATAGGCTTAGGTCATCTTGGGCCACGTTAGGCCGAAATGGGCCGTATGGGCCCTACAGGCTCGTGGGCCACACATGGGTAAACAACACAGACGTGTGGAGATTATTGAGCCATGCTGTGTAGCTGTGAAGCCATTTTTGGGCTTTGTGGGTCACACGAGCGTGTGGGCCTACATTGACCGTATTGTGGGGCTTTGGGCCCATTTTTACTATTTGACTGTTAAGGTTGCATGAGTTGCCTGAGACGACTGTGGACCTACTATTGGGTCAGTAAGTATACTTAGACCCCATACTGATGAAATGTTTATTATACCCCTATGAGGTAAATGACTGATATACCCCCATGATATGTATGACTGTAATTGAGCATGACATGATTTGCATACACGTATGATATTATGACATGACATATTGCATGGGGATGGGTTATTATATTTGGAGGAAGTGTACTGTACTGGCAGCTCTGTTGGAAACACTATTTAGTGCTGCAACCGGTGCTATATTTTGGAGTGTGGGATGGGTGGGTCAATTTTTTCCCCACATAGAATGTAGGGTTGGACGAAGTGGAGTGTAGAGGATGGATGGGTAGAACTTCTGATTGCATTTACATATCTTTATCGAAATGGGCTAAGGCCCTCACGATTCATCATTCTTTGATCACATCAAACAGGCTTAGCCTAGTTGCATCTACCTATTGTATGACTGACTATTTTTTGTTAAAGGGTTACGCATTGAGTTTATATAAACTCAGCTTTTTGCTTTTTTGAGCAGGTAATCCTTAGGCGGGTCGCTGTTCCGAGGGACTCGATGGTGGCCACACAACCGCACTTGCTTCCACTCTTTAACTTTTAATTCTTAAGTAGTTTAATTTGGATATTCGTTATGTAATAAGGCCTCTTAAAGTTCTTACTTTTGGTTTGGGATTTTCTTACTTTAAATTGTACCTGTTAGATGTAGGTCATAGTTTTCCATAAAGATATATGCTTTCAAAACACCATGCTATTGCAACATATTATTCTAAAAAGCTTCCGCAACAAACATGGTTTTTAAAGAATATTAACAATCTAATATGTTTAAACATTTTGCTAAACCGACTTGAGTTTTAAACAATGAACCAGATTTCCTAAAGTTTCGCAAAAGATCACAATGAGGGTTTTATATAAAGCGGAGTTTTTCGACAGAATGATGTTTTTTGAAATTCACTTCAATGTGACATTGCAGATTCGGCCATAACGTCCAGGCTGGGTTTGGGGTGTTACATATAGGATTATGGTCATGTTGATATGTATTTTGGTGGTGAGTTTTTCCATTAGAAATGACTTGTGAATGGTTATGTTTTGGGTTGTATATATATAGCCATGAGACTTGGCTTGTTTTGGTATGTTTGAACCAAATGTTGGTATATATAAATATATGGCTTATGTTGTAAATTCATGTAAAAGTATTTTGAGTCCATGGATGAAGATGTGAATGACTTATAATATGAGGTTTGTGGAATTGGTATCATGCTTTTGAATTGGTACAAAATGATGTGTGTTTGGTAAATGTTTAGCTAGTTGATTGGTATATGTTTTTAGGTATGTTTGATTAAGAAAAACATAAGTTATAAGCATGTTGGTTATTAGTGTTGAAAATGGTATGAAATTTTTCTTGGTTGTGGCTAAAATATATGTTCAATTATGCTATGTTGTGGTGCCATTTGGGTTGTTTAGGTACATGAAGTGGGTGGCAAATTGGCTTGGTAAATAGCCTATTTTTGTCCATATAGGCAGAAACACGGGAGTGTGTCTCAGCCGTGTGTCTCACATGGTCATGTTACATGGCCGTGTGTTCCCTGGTGTGGAAATTGAAATGAAGTCAGTATGCTCCACACGGCCTCATACACAGGCGTGTGTGGCCATTTTTAGGGCACATTGGCTAGCCACAAGGGCGTCTGTGTTGGCCGTGTGACCCAAGTCAAAGAGTTACACGGGGTCGGGCGCAGGCTGGGACACGGCCATGTGCTCCCATTTTGAATGTCCACACGGCCTGTGACACAGGCGTGTTTGGTGGCCGTGTGAGACACATGGCCTGGCCACACAAGCGTGTGTCCCCTATTTTGAGAAAATTTTTCCAAGCTTTGTGAAAGTTACTTGAGTTATGGTTTAGTCCCGAACCACTTTCAGAGCATGGTTGGCTAGTGTAAGGGACAAATTGATTGAGATTGAATAATGATCATAAGTAATGATTGAATATTTGAGAAAAGTATGTTTAATAGTGTTGTAAGTCCGGTAATGCTCCATAACCCTATTCCGGAATTGAATATGGGTGAGGGGTGTTACAGCTGATCCGTTGAGTAACCTTACAAAATAATTAATAGATCATACGTCCACTCGCTAATCCCACATTGAGGGATTAGTTCCTCATTATTTTCATAAAAAGTATAGAATCGATAAAAGGCATAAACATGGTAATTGAGTCAAAAATATAAAGTTTAAGAAAAAAAGCTTGATTTGTATTATGAAGAGGAATGAATCTACTGAATTTAATTGTATCCACAAATTAGATCTCTCAAGCGAAATAAAGAGCAAACTAAAAACCTAAGAAAAGAGAAAACTAAACTGAAATTAAAAGAGAGATTCTAGGTTATGTAATTCATGTCCATAACATGTGACAAGTGAACCTATTTATAGATTTTAGGTAGTGGTCGTCCTTAACCCTACGTTAGCTGATGTTCTTGAGCTTTAAGTTTGATTTTGTGGACCAAAATGACCTCTGGGTCATATTAATTACTATCCAAAGTTGATATCGTGACACATTAGGACCTATGTCACGACATAGAAGTCAACATACTCTTCTTGGGATGTCTTCAGCAGTATGTTGCAACAACCTTGAGCCATGTCGCGACGTTGAAGGCGGTCTTGAAGTTTCTCCATTTTGTTCCCTATGTTGTGACATCAAACCCTCCATGTTGCGACATAGTGACCAGTATTGGTTTAGCATGCCTTCTAATTGTCTCTTGCACATTTACAAAGTTCATTAGCTCACCCTTAGGCTTCATTCGGCGTCTAAGATGAAACAGCCCGATTTAGACCCTAATTGGAACAGTGGCTTCGAGACCACGAATCTAAGTTATAAAAATATTTCAAATTTATTTTCTATGTTTATTATGTGTGAATTAGTATGTGTGAAATTTTCGTGATTTAATTTTGTCGTTTGAGTGTCCGATTAAATAAAAGGATTTAATCGCAAAAAAGGAAAATTGGGTGGTTAAGTGTGAAAGGGCCGAATAGTTGTTGTTCTTTTAATATGGAGGTTTTATGTTGCAATTAAACCATAATTTATAATGAAGGACGGTTGTGGACAACCATTATAAATTTTTATATTAAATTACAAAGGTTAAATAAGTAAATTAGGTAATAATATGTACATAATATAAACATTTAATTAAAAACCAAAGTGGATATTATTCTTTCATGACCAAATATCAAATAAGAAAGAAAAGAACAAGGTTTCAAAGTTTCAGCCACCTCCCAAGCTTGATTCAAGGTTCATTTTTTACTCGATTTTTGATAATTTTTACGTTTTTTGAGATCGTTGCTTCGAGTACTAGTAAACCCATGCTTGAATTTTTTATTTTGGTGAATATTTTGAGTTATGCCATTGTTGAAAGCTTGTGATTTTTGTTGTTTGATGATGAAATATGAAAGATATGTTTTGGATTAACATATTTTGTATTAGAGTTTTTGAAGATTTTGAGTAATTAGGACTAAATTGCAAAAATAATAATTTGAGGGACTAAAATGTGAAATAAATGAAATATATGGACTTGTATGAATATGGGTAAAATTCGGCCTAACATGGGTATATTGAAATTTTGCATATTTTGTGTTTTGTGCAATAAGGACTAAATTGTAAGAAAATGTGAAATGTCAGGGGCAAAAGTGTAATTTTATTATTTATCTGTTTTTGGACTAAATTGAGTGAAAATATGTTTGAATGAGTTTAATTTGAATATGTTTAAATCAAGAATCAAAGAAATCAGATTTGGATCGGGGAAAAACTAAAATTGTCGATTAGTCGTTCCGTCCCGATTACTGTTGTCCTAGGTAAGTCTATAAGCAAATAGATGTTATTCATTTGATTAAATATGAATTATATATGCTGAAATGTATAATGTGATAATATATATATGTGAAAGCCGAATGTGTATAAGCTCGAAACCTACGTGTACGAGTTCGATCCGACCGAATTATGACGTCTGAAACCCTGTTTGAACCATAAGAATAACTAGGATACATATGTCATGACATAGGATTCTAATATGTGATGTGCGAGTAAGGCCATGGCATCGATATAAGTGTGCGAGTAAGACCCTGTCTGGGACAGTGGCATCGATATGTGATTACATGTAAGACCACCTCTAGGACGTTGGCATTGTACGTTATGTGTGATTATCCGAGTATCCTATTCAATTCCATATGGTTCAACGGGCAATGATAAGTTGAGATCGAATGTGTAAAACGAGCTAAGATGATCAGGTATGAGTGGTTGATTATCTATTTGAAAATAAGGTAAGTTGACTATTGATACAAATTATACAAGTTAATAATGTAAACATATGTGCTCTTGTGTAATATATTCGGTCATATGCTATGAATATGTATGTGATGTTATAATTTGATTCATGAATATATATGTGAATATAAATGTACTTGGTCATATTATGATATTTTGGCTTTGAATTTGAATATCACTTTGTTAATATATATTTGTGTATATTCGACCATGATAAATTCTATAAGTGAAAGTACATGTTATACAAGAAAATAGTAAGCTTGAATTTAAATGTAATTATGATAATATATGTTGGTATGGTTTAAATGAATTGATTATGTCTTTAAGTTGTTTATTTGCTTATAACTTACTAAGCTATGATAGCTTATTGTGTGTGTTCATGTTTGTCTCTGTTTTATAGATTTTGAAGTTTAGATACAAGCTCGGGAATTGTCAGAGAAGCTTATCACACTATCGACTGTCTTCGGTATTTTATAAGCTGAATTTTCGAACCTATCGCATGTATAGGCTAGATTATAGTTTGAAATGTTGGATTTTGGTTTTGTATAATTTAAGCCATGCGAAAATGGCTTAACTCCTAAGCTTGAATTTGGTTTTGTTTGATTATGGTTTAAGTTCATTTTGGGTTATAATGCTATGTGCTATGGATGAGTGTATTTATGATATGTGATTTATGCATCAAAGTTGGTTAATGATCTTGGATGTGATATTAATGAAATGGTCATAATATATAGGTAGGTATGTTTGGTTGTTTTGAACGTGGTTCATAGTAAGATAAAGTATATATGTAAATTTGGTTATTAAACTGATTAAGGTATTATTATGTGAAATTGGATAAGAAGGGTTTAACTTGGTTGTTAAGTGTATTCGGTTATATGTTGAAATTTAGATAAGGTTAATACTTGACTTGTGATTCAGTACTTGTTCATATTAATATGTTTTGGTACATAATATGGTACTGATATATGCATGTACGTGATTTCAAGAAATATATATATGTGTTATGGTATTTGGTTATGTGTTTTAGTAAATGGTGTAATGGATTAATGTATTTTGAGTTGAAATGAGTAATACATTGATTGGTAATATGAATACTATATATATATATATATATATATATATATATAGCGTTTAGCATATGCTCATGGTTGTAAGGTAATAATTTAAATGGACTATGATTGATCATTTTGGGAAGTTTTCATATTAGATATATGATTTGTTTTATAAGTTAGTTTAAAATTAGTAAATTAATACAAGGAATATATGTTGGTCATATTTGTTATAAAAAAATATTAAAATGAGTAAAGTTAAGTATAATGTATACTGGGCTATAGAACTAAATTATATTATAAATGCTAATGTTATATTTACATGAAGAAAGGTATGATATTATGTAACTAGTTGTGTAATATCAATTTATAAATAATTTTGGTATGTGAATGAGATGTAATTTATTTTGTATGTTTTGCTCAAATAATGATTTATAATGACATATTTGTTATTTTCCAAGTTGGATTGATTTAATAGCATGAATTTGGTATAAGAATTTGAATGTTTAAATATTTGTATATGAGATCTACCATGATAGTTTTTAATTTAAAATTTGATATTTGGAAATTAAAAGGAGGTGCATATATGTTTTGTTTAGTTGAACTTAAATTTTTTTTTTGTTGAAAAAAAGAATATAATAATGAATGACTCTCTATTAAGCAGTGAATTGTTCGGTAATACCTTGTAACTCTAATCCGGCGACGGATAAGGGTTAGGGGTGTTACATAAGATCAATAAAAGACTCAATTTGTACATTTTATTCACTTTAATTAAACTTACTAAAACATAATTAAAACCTAATGATAACGTTTTTTTTCAATCTCCTAAAGTGTGAAAGTTAGTTTATTTTACTACACCGAATTGCAACAGATCAACCATCCATCACTTCACACATCTCTCTCACACATCTTTTCTCTCATCTTTCTCTTTTTTCCATTCTAGTTGCTTTCCAATTTTCTTTCTTCCCTTGTCGATTTCCCCTCTTGAAAAGGAGCTAGCGTGCCCCTTGGAGTAGCAACAACCAATTGTTCATAAAGACCTTGGATCAATAGAATGAGCAGAGAAGAAAGGAGCACACTAGTCTAGCTTCAGAAGATCACCAGGATATGTTTTTCTAGTTCCCTTCTCTTAATCTTTTTCAATTATATTGTGATCATGATTATGAATACATTTTTTTTATGTTCTTAAAATAATTAAAATGACTTAAATTTCATTTGTGTTCGATTTATTACATTCTATCCACTTAATTTGTTCAAATCATGTTTATGTTATTATAGCCCTTGGTAGTTTGTTCAATTAAATAAAACTATGTCTATGTTATGCTTACATTATAATTGTAAGGTAACAAATGAATTAAGTATTAACCGATTAAAATTATAATTAATTGACACGAGATTTAATTGGAGCATGTTTAATCTTCTAAGGTAGTTGAGGGTTAAATTAGTGATGGTATTAAACAATACATTAGTCTTGCATAACTTATAAGATTGTTGTGATTAAATTGTTTCAATATAGGAATATAGTGTTACCTCACTTTATCTTATACTTGCATATGAAAATTGATTAATTGTTTGAATTGACATAGAAATATATGTGCATTAGTTAACAAAAGACCAAGTTGCCATGAAATTATTCGTAACAACCTGAACATAGTTTTAATAATTTTAAGTTAAGGAATGAAATTAATCTAACACATTTGTGACATATTCATTAAACTCATTTTTAGAAATCGTGTATTGGAATATTTCTTTTAATTATATACTTAGTTGAATTCTTAATTTTTATCATATCTTTAAAATAAACATATTTTTTCTCACCAAACTACTTAAGCTTACATTTCATAAATATTTTATTGCACAGACCCTATGGATACAATAACTTAACATTCTTGTCACTTGATTACTTGATACGATTGTTTACACTTGCCAATTTTCATCATTCAATTTACCAATTTCCCATAGAGACTTGGATTAAGTTAAAAGGACACTCTGACTTGGTTAAGAAAAGAATAAGTTATGTTCTTTCCCTTTTTCCTCCAAAAAAAATTTAAGGGCTAAAGAGAGATAGAACATTGCCCTGTGCTGAGGTACAAATCCTGGATATCCCTAGAAATTTTCTTCACTACAAGGTATGTTTCATGATTCAGTCTATCAAGAAAGCATAGATTTCTATGTATGATTGAAAAAATATGGCTTTAAAAGATGTTTGGGTTTAAAATGATGATAATGGTTACCTGGATGGATTCTAACGAAGTGTTTCTATTTTACAAGACAGAGAAGGTTACAGCATCATGCTGAATGATGAATCTGAAGGCTAAGATGCTCTTTAAGGTTATCAATTGAGTCTCTAAGCTGGCTCTTGCATGTAGTATGTATGTTCTAGGAATTTCTATTCTAAATGAGCAAATAGTGAAATTGTAACTAGCAAAGTATGATGCAATCACTCTGATATGAAATGAAAGGTTCATGATCATGCATGTATTGAATGTAAGAAGTTTAATTGTAACACCCCAAACCCGTGACCGTCACCGGATTTGACCACGTGGTGTTACCGGGCTTACTTCCCTTTATTTGTCTCTCTGAAATATTTGATTTCTGTTCCAGGCAGGCTAGTTAACTGTGTCACTGTCACCTTAAAAGTCATATCTCGAGTTCCAGAACTCGAAAATCAGTTCCGTCAATTATCCCTGAAACTATACTCATAGTCCCATCTACACATTTTTTTCTAGAATTTTTGGTCTAGCCAATTAGTACAGTTTATTAGTTAAAGTAACCCCTGTTTCAGAGTTCGACTACACTGACCTTTGCGCATTACGACCTGGATATCATCTCGTACAGAGCTCCAATGATCATTCCGTTTGTTTCTAATGAAACTAGACTAAAAGGGGAATCTATGAATATAAGGCATGACTCCTAATTGTTTCTGGATAATTTATAGTAAATTTTCAAAGTCGAAACAGAGGATCCAGAAACTGTTCTGGCCCTGTCTCACAAAATCTCGAATATCTCTTAAAATACGACTCATATGGTCATTTTGTTTCATCCATATGAAAATAGATTCATCAAGGTTCAATTTCATAATTTATTCACTATTTAATTCTACTTATACTATTTTTAGTGATTTTTCCACCTCACCTCACTACTGCTGGCAGCATCTGTTACTGAAGCAAACAATGACTATTTCATAATTCTTCCATGGCCAACTATTTCATCATACATAATACAACTATGGCCACCTTATCAAAATTAAGGTTTCTAAGGCTCGTGACTATAGGTTTTAGGATCACACTCAACCGACCACATAGGCCATTTTCGCATGGCTTAAAGTTTACAACCCACAATTCAACAAAACAAAATAGCCTATACATGCCAAATGTTCTCCTAGTTTAACTACGAAGACAATACCAAAAGATTTCCAGCCGGTGTGATGACTTCAACGACGGTTCCGAGCATGCAAACGATACGAGTCCAAGAGACCTAAAATGGGTGACAAGAAAACACCGAGTGAGTTTATAACTCAGTAAGTCATAAGCATTCATCAACCATCCATTAATAAAATTATCACAACATGAAACGATAAACGACGCTAGGTACTCCATCCATATCAAAACTATACCATAATTCCTCGGACCTTTCGGTTCAATCTCATACCAAGTCATACATCCACATTTCATATTCCGTACAATAAGATATTTGAGGCATTTTCACACACCAACTCATTTTCACCATAATCATACAATTGCAATCATCACATAGATTTAAAGCTTACCAAGCTCAACCCCGAGCATGAGCATATTGCCTATTCGTCATGAGCTCAAGGTACTTACCCGATCCGCTGTCGGGATTAACTCGATAATGTCGCACACTCGGTGCCAATTGTAATGCAAGAGCATATAGTGAATCCGCACACTTAGTGCTATAAAATCAGCTCGCACACATAGTGCTATATAATCAAATTCGCACACTTAGTGCTATAAAATCAGCTCGCACACATAGTGCTATATAATTTGAGCTCGCACACTTAGTGCCATATATTTCCAGCTTGCACACTTAGTGCCATTCTCGTCACCGTACACACTTATTGCCCGCACACTTAGTGCCGAAAGCAAATTTTCTACACTTTTCACTATCTCTTTTACATTCATCAATATCATCTTTTCATACACATACATTCGTATATATTTCATCTCATTAAACACAATTGCATAGATATTACAATCATTTAATCAATAACAAATATATGCTTAATGACTTACCTTGTGTTAGGTAAAACGGTTCCAACTCAACTACTCGATGCTCTTTCCCTTGCCTTTGCTTGATTCTCCCCCTTTAACTTCTTGTGCTAAATCAATAAGTTAACTAGTTTAACTGCCTTGCTAAATATTTATATCAAAATATTAATAATTTCATAGCATAGGAGACACATGACAAATTCATATATTTCTACTTTATGCTTTTGAGCTATTCGCTAATAACCTTATGCAATCACCATACTATCGAGAGTCCAATCACACATGCATATCCATACTTGGGCATTCGGCAATCACCCTTGTTAATTTCTCATTTTCAGTCGATTATATGTATACGTAATCCTAAGGTAATATTACGAATGGGCTTACATATATATGCATCTATGGCCGAATGACCAAGCTCAACTCGACATCACATATGTTCCTTATTGATGGTCGAATATGTATATATATATATATATATATATATCAACTATGCTATCACCTTTAACTCATCAAATCACAAAATTTTATCTCATGAACACTTGACCCATTTCTCATGAGAATGAAACAACAAATAAGATGAACATCCCATTTTACCCCATGTGGCCGAATGCACCATTTGCTACCCAACTAATGATTTCACAATTCCAACCTCATTTCAACCTCTACTTATGCCATATAACATGAAAACAACCTCTACCCCTAACTCTTGATGTACGGCTTAGTGCTCCAAATCTCCATAGTAGTCTTGAGTTTCTTGACATTGTTAAAAATGTATGCAACAATTGGATAAACATGTATAAACAAAGGTTTAAACAACACTTCAAGACTCACCTCCAACTAGCAAAAAGGGTTGCCGAACTTCATAAATGAAGACCTCTATTTCCTTCCCTTAGTTTCGGTTTTGGCAAGATGGAGAAGAAGATGAACACTCCTCTTCCATTATCTCTTTTATTAATCTCTATTTCTCATCTATTTTAATTTTACTTGCCAATATAAAATGATAAACAACATAACTTGGTGGGATGAAGCCTTGCTTAGCCGGCCACTTAACATGGATTGGGCATTTTGACATGCAAATCCAATCTTTCCTATTTTAATACTATTTGGTCCTTACTCATTTACCTATCATAATTCTCTAAGTCTCTCAACTAAATCCTTTCAAGCAAAATTCACATTCCTCCTATAAAATTAAAACATCAAATTTTTATACAAGTACTATCACACATATAAGATATGCAAATAAAATTTTAAATAAATTTTATGACTCGGTTTTGTGGTCTCGAAACCACTTCCCGACTAGGGTCAATTTGGGGTTGTCACAACTCTCCCCCACTTAAGAAATTTTCGTCCCCGAAAATCTTACCGGTAAATAGGCTCGGGTATCGCTCTTTCATAGAGTCCTCAAGTTCCCAAGTGGCTTCTTCAATTCCGTGTTTATGCCACAACACCTTCACTAATGGGATTTTCTTATTTCGTAACTTTTTTACTTCACGCATCAGAATGCGAACCGGCTCTTCTTCATAGCTCAAATTAGGCTGAATCTCAATCTCAGATGGAGTGATTACGTGCGATGGATCGGACCTATATCGTCGAAGCATCGAGACATGAAAAACGTTGTGAATCTTTTCGAGCTCAGGGGGTAAAATTAATTGGTATGCGACTGGTCCAACTCGTTCGGATACTTCATACGGACCGATGAATCTCGGACTCAATTTTCCCTTACGGCCAAATCTAAGCACCTTCTTCCAGGGTGAGACTTTGAGAAATACCTTGTCTCCAACCTGATATTCAATGTCTTTCCTTTTCAAATCCGCATCGACTTTTGGCGATCCGGCGACCTTCAAACTTTCACGAATTACTCGAACTTTTGCTCGGCATCCTTAACCAAATCAACCCAAGATTTTACCTTTACTAAGTTCACCAGAATAGTGGGTACGGCATTTACGTCCGTATAAAGCCTCGTAAGGCGCCATCTTAATACTTGATTGAAAGCTATTGTTGTGGCGAATTCAACCAAAGGTAAATACCGCTCCCATGAACCACTAAACTCAAGGATGCAACATCTCAACATATCATCGAGTATTTGAATTATCCGTTCGGATTGACCATCGGTTTGGGGGTGAAAAGCAGTGCTAAAATGCAGCTTGGTACCCAAAGCCTCTTGCAATTTCTTCCAAAATTACGATGTAAATCTTGGGTCTCTATCCGACACGATAGAAATAGGCACCCCATGCAATCGAATAATTTGGTAGATGTATAATTCTGCCAATTTATCAAGCGAAAAATCCGTGCGGACAGGAATAAAATGAGCAGACTTGGTCAATCTATCAATAATGACCCAGATCGCATCCTTCTTACTCGTTGACAATGGCAGTCCGGATACAAAGTCCATGGTGACTCGATCCCATTTCCACTCGGGTATCGTGATCGGCTGAAGTAATCCCGATGGCACTTGATGTTCCACTTTCACTTGTTGACATATCAGGCACCTTGAAACAAATTCAGAAATGTCTCATTTCATACCGGGCCACCAAAATTGGCGTTTCAGGTCATTGTACATTTTAGTACTACCAGGGTGGATTGACATTCGACTACTGTGAGCCTCGTTCAAAATCATCGAAACAAGTTCCGAATTCCTTGGAATACATAATCGACCCTTGAACGTCAAGCAATCATGGTCGTCAATCTGAAATTCCGATTCCTCATTCGAAACACATTCGGCTCGCTTAGCGACCAATTCGGCGTCGACCTTCTGAGATTTGAGTACTTGATGAATCAATAACGGTTTGGTCTCTAATTCGACTACTAGCACCTCATCGGGTGAAACAGATAGATGAGCATCCATCGCTCTCAAAGCAAACAGTGCCTTGCGACTTAAAGCATCGGCCACCACGTTGGCCTTTCTCGGGTGATAATCAATGATGAGTTCATAGTCTTTCAACAACTCAAGCCAACGTCTTTGTCGCAGGTTTAAATCTCTCTGAGTCATCAAATATTTTAGACTCTTGTGGTCCGAATAAATGTGACACCTTTCTCCAAACAAGTAATGCCGCCATATCTTCAAGGCAAACACTATGGCTGCTAGTTCAAGGTCATGGGTCGGATAGTTTCTCTCATGCGGCTTTAGTTGTCTCGACGCGTAAGCCACAACTCGACCTTCTTGCATCAACACACAACCTAACCCAAGCAAGGATGCGTCATCAGATATGACAAACTCTTTCTGGGACTCGGTTGTACTAATCTGGGGCCTCGGTTAAGCAGGTTTTTAGTCGATCGAAACTTTCTTGACAAAGATTCCGACCACTCGAACTTAACATCTTTTTGAAGTAGTTTTGTCATCGGTGCAGCTATCATCGAAAAACCTTTCACAAATCGTCGATAGTATCCGCAAGCCCCAAAAGCTCCTAACCTCGGTAACATTCCTTGGAGGTTTCCAATCGACTATGGTCGAAATTTTGTTCGGGTCTACCACGACACCGATCACGGACACCACGTGCCCCAAAAAGCTAACCTCTTTCAACCAAAATTCACATTCTTGAACTTTGTGTATAACTGCTTATCTCGTAAGATTTGCAACACTAGCCTCGGTGTTCAAAGATGTTCGGTTTCATCTCTCGAATAGACCAAAATGTCATCGATAAATACAACTACGAACCGATCCAAGTATGGCCTGAAAATTCTATTCATTAAATCCATAAATATCGCAGGGGCATTAGTAAGCCCAAACGGCATCACCAAGAATTCGTAGTGACCGTACCTCGTTCTAAAAGCGTCTTGGGTATGTCCGATTCTCGGACCCTTAACCGATAGTACCCGACCTCAAATCTATCTTTGAAAACACCGAGGCTCCTTTAATTGATCAAACAAATCGTCAATTCGTGGCAGCGGATATTTGTTCTTTATCGTCACTTTATTCAATCGACGATAGTCGATGCACAATCTCATAGTTCCATCCTTCTTCTTCACAAACAATCTTGGTGCGCCCATGGAGAAAAACTTCGATCGAACGAAACCTCTATCCGTCAATTCTTGCAATTGAACCTTCAATTCCTTTAATTAATTAATGCCATACGATACGGGGCTATTGAGATTGGCGTAGTACCCGGTACAACCGATGTCAATTCCACTTCTCGAACCGGTGGCAATCCGGTAACTCCTCGGAAAAACATCTGAATACTCACAAACCATCGGTACCGATTCGAGTTTCCTTTCCGTCTCTTTACTTTCAAACACATATGCAAGGTATGTTTCACACCCTTTTCACATACCTCCGAGCGGTCATAGAAGATATTATCGCGGCACTCCTTTTAAATCGATGAGACTCGACTCGGACTACCTTATTATTTGCACTCCTCAAATCAATGGTTTTCCTTTTGCGATCCACCATTGCATCATGTACGGTCACCAATCCATACCAAGAATAACATCGAATTCATCAAATGGTAAAAGCATCGGATCGGTAAAAAGCAGATTCTCGAATTATTAGGGGCATCTCTTGCACACTTTATCAACGATACGTATTGACCCAAAGGGTTTGACACTCGAATTACGAACTCGATGAGACTCAACGGTAGAGTCTTCTTTGGATGCTAAGGTTTCACATACATATGAATGAGTAGAGCGGGGTCAATCAATGCAATCACACTAGTATCAAAGAGAGTGAAAGTACCAGTGATAACGTCGGGGAGGATGCCTCCTCTCGTGCGCGGATGGCATATGCTCTAGCAGAACACGGTCTCGGATCGGACAGTAGTATTAGAGGCTCCTCTCGACTACCACCCCTACCTCCAGAGATTCTCGGGGCCTACCTCCAGCCGTCGTTCCACTAGGTCTTGCACCTTGCGTCTTATTCCTCTCATCTAGCTCCGTGCAATCTCTAATGAAGTGGTCCTTCGAACCGCATCCATAACAGGCCCTATTAACAGACTTACCCCAACATTCACCTAGGTGTCATCTTCCACATTGGGGGCATTCAGGTCTCTCTTGACGATTATTACCCACACTAGCTACCGAAGTAGCTCGGGAGTCCGTCAATGGTCGGGCTCTGATGGAAATTCCCGCAGTCGCCCTCGACTTATTAGTGTCCTCCCTGAACTTCTTTACTGCCGAGAACGGAGCTTTACTCGCCAATCTTTTACGATAATCTCTGGCTTCAAATTCAAGCCTTCTTCTTTTCCTTTCCGAGTTCTTCCGCCTTGCAGGCTCGTTCGACTAGTGTTACGAACTCCTTTATCTCCAAAATACCCACTAGCAGCTTTAAGTCTTCATTCAATCCTTCTTCAAATCTTTTGCACATAGCAACCTCATCAACCACACACTCCCGAGCATACCGACTAAGTCTTACGAACTCATGTTCAGATTCGAATCTGATCATCCGGCCTTGCTTGAGTTCCAAGAATTCCTTACGCTTCGATCGATGAACTGTTGACTAATGTATTTCTTTCGAAATTGGATTGAAAGAAATCCCAAGTAACCCGTTCATTTGGGACTATGGAAATTAAAGTCCTCCACCAATAGTAAGTGAGTCTCATAACAAGGATATAGCACACTTAAGACATTCATCGGGTGTGCATGACAGTTCATCTAACACTCGAATGGTGTTATCGAGCCAGAATTCGGCTCTTTCGGCATCATCAGTGACTATGGCCTTGAACTCCTCGGCCCCGCGCTTCCTAACCAAGTCTACAAGTGGTTTGCTTAGCCTCACGGGATCTGTAATCGGGAGGCATTGCGGACTCTTGGGCGAGTATTTAAATTCGGGAATGGTTGGACAGTAGGGTTGGTTCGGGCATATTGCGCGACCCACTCATTCATCATGGTGAAGAAGGCTTGTTTCGCCCCTTCATTTTGATTATTCGCGGATGACTGAGGCTCAACAGGCGGTGTCCCTTGCGCGGGAGCAGCCGCTACACTTTCAACGTCATCCGCCAAGGGTCTCTCTATCCCGGGTTCCATTGCTAATCAAAACAAAAATTTCAACCGTCAGAAGTCATCACATTATTAAGCACTAACAATTTGGCATGTATAGCTACACTCAAACGCGCTATGGTAGTCCTAGAACCGACTAAACCATAGCTCTGATACCAATAAAATGTAACACCCCAAACCCGTGACCGTCACCGGATTTGACCACGTGGTGTTACCGGGCTTCCTTCCCTTTATTTGTCTCTCTGAAATATTTGATTTCTGTTCCAGGCAGGCTAGTTAACTGCGTCACTGTCACCTTAAAAGTCATATCTCGAGTTCCAGAACTCGAAAATCAGTTCCATAAATTTTCCATGAAACTAGACTCATAATACCATCTACATATTTTTTTCTAGAATTTTTGGTCGAGCCAATTAGTACAGTTTATTAGTTAAAGTCACCCCAGTTTCAGAGTTCGACTACACTGACCTTTGTGCATTACGACCTGGATATCATCTCGAACAGAGCTCCAATGATCATAACGTTTGTTTCTAATGAAACTAGACTCAAAGGGGAATCTATGCATATAAGGCATGACTCCTAATTGTTTCTGGATAATTTATAGTAAATTTTCAAAGTCGAAACAGAGGATCCAGAAACTGTTCTGGCCCTGTCTCACAAAATCTCGAATATCTCTTAAAATACGACTCATATGGTCCTTTCGTTTCGTCCATATGAAAATAGATTCATCAAGGTTCAATTTCATAATTTATTCACTATTTAATTCTACTTATACTATTTTTAGTGATTTTTCCACTCACCTCACTACTGCTGGCAGCATCTGTTACTGAAGCAAACAATGACTATTTCATAATTCTTCCATGGCCAACTATTTCATCATACATAATACAACTATGGCCACCTTATCAAAATTAAGGTTTCTAAGGCTCGTGACTATAGGTTTTAGGATCACACTCAACCGACCACATAGGCCATTTTCGCATGGCTTAAAGTTTACAACCCACAATTCAACAAAACAAAATAGCCTATACATGCCAAATGTTCTCCTAGTTTAACTACGAAGACAATACCAAAAGATTTCCAGCCGGTGTGATGACTTCAACGACGGTTCCGAGCATGCAAACGATACGAGTCCAAGAGACCTAAAATGGGTGACAAGAAAACACCGAGTGAGTTTATAACTCAGTAAGTCATAAGCATTCATCAACCATCCATTAATAAAATTATCACAACATGAAACGATAAACGATGCTAGGTACTCCATCCATGTCAAAACTATACCATAATTCCTCGGACCTTTCGGTTCAATCTCATACCAAGTCATACATCCACATTTCATATTCCGTACAATAAGATATTTGAGGCATTTTCACACACCAACTCATTTTCACCATAATCATACAATTGCAATCATCACATAGATTTAAAGCTTACCAAGCTCAACCCCGAGCATGAGCATATTGCCTATTCGTCATGAGCTCAAGGTACTTACCCGATCCGCTGTCCGGGATTAACTCGATAATGTCGCACACTCAGTGCCAATTGTAATGCAAGAGCATATAGTGAATCCGCACACTTAGTGCTATAAAATCAGCTCGCATAGTGCTATATAATCAAATTCGCACACTTAGTGCTATAAAATCAGCTCGCACACATAGTGCTATATAATTTGAGCTCGCACACTTAGTGCCATATATTTCCAGCTTGCACACTTAGTGCCATTCTCGTCACCGTACACACTTATTGCCCGCACACTTAGTGCCGAAAGCAAATTTTCTACACTTTTCACTATCTCTTTTACATTCATCAATATCATCTTTTCATACACATACATTCGTATATATTTCATCTCATTAAACACAATTGCATAGATATTACAATCATTTAATCAATAACAAATATATGCTTAATGACTTACCTTGTGTTAGGTTAAACGGTTCCAACTCAACTACTCGATGCTCTTTCCCTTGCCTTTGCTTGATTCTCCCCCTTTAACTTCTTGTGCTAAATCAATAAGTTAACTAGTTTAACCGTCTTGCTAAATATTTATATCAAAATATTAATAATTTCATAGCATAGGAGACACATGACAAATTCATATATTTCTACTTTATGCTTTTGAGCTATTCGGCTAATAACCTTATGCAATCACCATACTATCAGTAGTCCAATCACACATGCATATCATACTTGGGCATTCGGCAATCACCCTTGTTAATTTCTCATTTTCAGTCGATTATATGTATACGTAATCCTAAGGTAATATTACGAATGGGCTTACATATATATGCATCTATGGCCGAATGACCAAACTCAACTCGACATCACATATGCTCCTTATTGATGGTCGAATATGTATATATATATATATATATCAACTATGCTATCACCTTTAACTCATCAAATCACAAAATTTTATCTCATGAACACTTGACCCATTTCTCATGAGAATGAAACAACAAATAAGATGAACATCCCATTTTACCCCATGTGGCCGAATGCACCATTTGCTACCCAACTAATGATTTCACAATTCCAACCTCATTTCAACCTCTACTTATGCCATATAACATGAAAACAACCTCTACCCCTAACTCTTGATGTACGGCTTAGTGCTCCAAATCTCCATAGTAGTCTTGAGTTTCTTGACATTGTTAAAAATGTATGCAACAATTGGATAAACATGTATAAACAAAGGTTTAAACAACACTTCAAGACTCACCTCCAACTAGCAAAAAGGGTTGCCGAACTTCATAAATGAAGACCTCTCTATTTCCTTCCCTTAGTTTCGGTTTTGGCAAGATGGAGAAGAAGATGAACACTCCTCTTCCATTATCTCTTTTATTAATCTCTATTTCTCATCTATTTTAATTTTACTTGCCAATATAAAATGATAAACAACATAACTTGGTGGGATGAAGCCTTGCTTGGCCGGCCACTTAACATGGATTGGGCATTTTGACATGCAAATCCAATCTTTCCTATTTTAATACTATTTGGTCCTTACTCATTTACCTATCATAATTCTCTAAGTCTCTCAACTAAATCCTTTCAAGCAAAATTCACATTCCTCCTATAAAATTAAAACATCAAATTTTTATACAAGTACTATCACACATATAAGATATGCAAATAAAATTTTAAATAAATTTTATGACTCGGTTTTGTGGTCTCGAAACCACTTCCCGACTAGGGTCAATTTGGGGCTGTCACATTAATGGTCTAAGTACAGGGCATGAGCCTAAATGATTATGGTGTGCATATGAGTTTGAAAGCATGAATATGTCTATCATGAGCAAGTCATTGTATGAAGAGTTCGTTTCTATATCTGGAGTCGTTAAACGGGTCCATTGGCACTAAAAACACGAATCTCTAAAAGGATAAGTCCATGGCCATGGCACTAAGGAAGACCATATCATGTAAGACTGTAACTAGTGGGTTATGGCATCATATGGGGATGTTTAAGGAAGCTTATTACCTAACATGGTTCTCTATGTGTCCAAGAACGATGAAGGGAAAACATCACTAAGTTTGAGTTTAGGGAAATCTCTATCATTTAAAACACCAATTAAAGGAAACCTTTGTGGAAAAAATTTGGACAAGAAAGCCATTGTGGGGACTACTAAATGTAAAGAAATGCCTTTGTGGCAAAACTTTGGACACAAAAGCCTTTGTGGAGAGTTCTGAATCTAAAGGAACGCCTTTGTAGAAAAACTCTAGACTGGAATACCTTGGTCATTACTGAACGTAAAGGATAACCTTTGTGGAAAAACTCTGGACAAGAAAGTCTTTTTCACAAGTATTGGATGAAAAGAATGCCTAAACTCTGGAAAGAAAAGCCTTTGTGGCAATCTTTATTTAAGAATGCCTTTGTGGCAAATCTGTAACAGTCCATTTCAGTGGTTTCGGGACCACAAATCTGATGAGTAAGTTCGTATAATTAGTATTTAAATTATACAATTCAATAATAATTTTTATATTGAATTTTGATTTCATGAATTTAACTAATATAATTAAAATTTAGTACAAGTGGCTAGTTCAAAAGTCAAGTGGTTATTGAAAATGAGGTATTAGGACCTTGTTTTCGTAATTTAAGGTTGTAAATATTTTTATTAAATATTTATAGAGTCGTATTATAGGTCAATTGAAGTTTGATTCGGTAATTTTGATGATTGATTGCTTAATTAAGTAAAAGGATTAAATTGTAAAAGAAGAAAAAGTTAATCGCTAAAGATTTAAAATGCTAAAAGGATCAAAGTGGTAATTATACTTTGGTCAAAAAGTCCAAGCGGTAGTGGTATGATTAAATCCACTAACTTTTGGGTTATTTGCTCTTTTAGTCCTAATTAGCTAGAATTAAATTTAAAATTAAGTTTATTAGTTGTTATTTAATAAAATTGAAGGACCAATTGTGCAATTAAACATTCCATAAATTGTAATTATACCATTTGTATAGTGGTGGACGGTTTTAGACTTGAAATGTTAAATATTTGAATGTAAATTAAAAGATATGTAAGTGTAATTAGGTAAATAAATAATTTATAACTAAAATAAAGTCAAATTAAAAGTGATTTTTCTTGTTTTCTTCTTCCTAAAGGCTCAAAACACAATGGTTGAGGCTAGGAAACATTTGGCCAAGCTGGCTCTTTGATTTGGTGAATAAACCTTGCCTGTTTTCAGTAAATTTTATATTTTTGAGCTCGTATTAGCTTAATCTAGTTAACCTGAGAATTAATTTGTAAAACTGTCAAATGTTTTGGATTATGCCATTGATGAATTTGAGTTATTCTTGAAGTTTTATGATGGATTATTAAGCTTGGTTGTTAAATAAGACTATTTTATAAAGTAGTTTTGTTAATTTTAAAGTTTAAGGACCAAATTGTCAAAGTGATAAATTTTTAAGGACTTGATGTGAATTAGATATAAAAATGGGTTGTAGTGAGGTTATACATGATTCGGCAAGGTGGGGTTTTATTTAAAATTGGTTAAATTGCATGTTTTGGGCTTAATGACTAAATTATATAAAAGTAAAATGTTGGAGGCAATTTTGTAAGAATGTCAAAAAGGACTTAATTGCATAAAATGAATTAATATTGCTGTTAAAATTAGTAAACTGAATGGAATTATTATTTTAGATCCTAAACGAGTGGAAAATCGAGGAAAAGAGAAAATTACCAAATAGCTCCTATACTTTGTCGTTGTTGTAGTTTAGTCTGGTAAGTTCGTACGGTTTAAATTTAGTACTTTTTTAAATGTATTATATGCCTTAATTTTATATTGTTTGAATTATATTGATGTGTGTAATTGAAAATTAAAATAATGAATTGACACAGCGTCAATTATTGATTGAGCTATTATGGGCTGTTACTGCAAATCGGTCCTGTAAGTTCATTCAATTTAATCTTCATTTATTTTCTTAAATGCTTATTGTGTGAACTATATTGTTAATTTTTATATGATGTATTGACTCCATGAAATTGAGAATTGAAGTACTGGATTGATATAACACTAGTTACTGCTGATATGGCATGTAATAAGGAAAATTCGTTTATGTTCTGTAATGTTTTCATAAGTACATGTATTGTGTTGAAACTTATGTGATGAGGTTGGGTATGTATGTTTAAATCTATGTTAGAGTATAAGTGAAAAATCATGAAAATGGTAAGTGTAGCTTGAATAAGGTATGATATAAGTGAATTGAAGGTAAATTATATTTGAATTGTTGAGACTTGTGTAATGAAACAAAAGTGGTGAAAATGTTGGGTAATTAAGATGAGGTGTCATTATGGACCCATTGGTTAGGTCTTAAATGGATTGAATTAGCATGTTTTTGATATTCTTGTATGTATTTGAAGCCTTGTGATTACATGCTTTGTAATTGGTTTAGGTATCTGTGCAATTCGCTCAAATTTGAGCTTGAAGTAGGACATTTTTGGGCTCACACGGCCGTGTGCCCAGAATGTGTTTAAAAATAGTATAGCTGTCATTTTCACACGGGAAAACACATGGCCTACGACACGACTGTGAAAGGGTACTTCGAATGTTACATGGGCCGGCACACAACCTACGACACAGCCATGTGATCCAAATTATAGAGTTACACGGTCCTTGTACACGAGCGTGTGAGGTCACACATGGGCGTGTAGGATAGCCACACGACCATGTTTGGAGCCACACAAGCTGGGTTCTGTCACACAGCCTGGACACACGACCATGTGACCCCTGATTTGAAAATCTGTATTTGTCCTAAAAGTTTTGATTTGTTCTGATTTGGTCCCTAAATGTTCGTAACTTATTTTTAGGGTTTCAAAAGCTCGAGTTAATGTCGTAATAGAATGTTTTATTTCACTATGAATATTATATGTATTTATGGAATTAAATTGATAATTGAATACTATTTATTATGAAATGTTTTGACTTGTACAGTAACACTTTGTAACCCTATTTCAATGATAGAAAAGGGTTTGGGGTGTTACAATATCTCTGAAATGAAATGCATTTGTGGCAATCTCTGTCAAAGGAAAACCTTTGTGGCATTCTCTGTACAGGAAGCCTTCATGGCTATATCTGAAGAGAAACGCCTTAATGGCGCAACCTAAGGACTAGATGCCTTGGTTGTAACTCTGTAAAAGAAAGCCCTTGTGGTGAAACCAAAGGAGGACTTTCTAGGTATTTAAATAAAGGAATGCCTTCACAGCAAATTTTGAATGAATGGCATGTAAACAATCAGGAAAGAATGGTATGAACAGTCCTCTAAACGCACAGAAAAGATAAGAACCTGAAGGTAAGGTAAGTGTAATAAATGATGTATGGACAAGTAGAAGAAACTAAGTATCCAGTGAACTCTAAAAGAAAGGCATTGTATGTAAATGAAATGGTGAACCCCGCATAATAACAATAAGAGAACAGTGAAACCAGAGATCACCAGAATAGGTGGCAAATCTGGAATATGTGTTATAGGAATTTATACATAGCATTTTGAAGTAAGGAAGATCTAGGCGATCTCTATGTTAAGTAATGGGCATAGTCTACCTTGCTTGAAGGTAGTCGAAAAGTCAGTAATATGAAATATGATTTGAAGTCTATAAATAAGATAAACGAAATGGTTAAGGACTATGTAAAGATAAGATTTGAGACGGGACTTAGAAAGTGAAGAGATTTTAAGTTAGTACGCTCAAAGGAATGAAACGGTCATTTGAGTTTGGACCCTGAACCTAGAGCTCAGAAAAGTGAAGCCTTAATGAACTTGAAAGGAAGATAAGTCTTTAATGACCTAAAAAGAAGACAAAGCTTTAAAAGTAGAAAAGAGTAATTACAGTCTGTTAGAGAAAATCTTAGTGAAGTAACCACCAGAAGGAATAATGAAAAGTCAAAGCATACATGAAGGACATGCAAAGTATCGATCACGCTTGATGTAATGAATCAGGTAACTTAAGGTTGAACTCACTAAGTTCTTATGAACTTATGAAAGTTCTTTCATATTTCAATTTGCAAAGAAGTATGCACCAGGAGGGACGATGTCAGGCCTACGCAACAAGAAAGTGATGCATGGATTGTTATGCATACAAATAAAGCTCAGTGGCATGCTTAAGTCTAAGTCTAAGTTTATTAAGTAGCTTTCCAATATGTATATAGTAAGCCGAGAGATAAAATAGAAATCAATGAAATTTTATTATCATGAATTGTATCTGTAATCCATACAATGTACATCCACAAGAGACTTAGTCATATTCATATATAGAACTGTACATAGGTAAAAAAGTTTAAGCTACATCTGTTATAGGACGTAACACCCAATACTCGGATCTAAGTCATTGAGTGGGGTGGACGGCGTTACATGCAATGAGCACCAAGAAAAGTTTTACTAAGCCAAATTCTAGATTATCTTCTTGAGCGTATGTAACGAAGGCAAAAAAAGATGTTGATCTACTAGAAGTTATAGCGGGTAAATTTTCTTTCCTCAGAAATAGTATTTATGCATTTATTAATCCATGATCAACTCATCCTTATATTTGTAATAATTTTGTAGAGGGTCTAAGTCTTGAGGTTGTGTATTTTGAATATGAATGTGTTGTGACTAATCTACTTGGTCAGAGTACTATGGTTAACAAGATGATAAAGAATTGCTCATTAGTGTTTGGTGAGTAAACTTTCTTAGAAAACTTGTTGTTATTGAGTTTCTATGAGTTTGATGTTGTGACAGCCCTAAATTGACCCTAGTCAGAAAGTGGTTTCGGGACCACTAAACCGAGTCATAAAAACAATTAATTGTTATATTCTATGCTTACTATGTGTGTGCATGCATATGTGGAAGTTTCATTCTCTAATTTTACCAATTGTATGAGAAATTATTAAATAGGGATCAATGTGAAACATGGGGAAATATGATAGGCTAATTTTAAATGGCTTATTAGTGCATGTTAACAAAAAGGTGGAGTTGCATGTCAAATAATCCACTTCCTAAGGAGGAGTGGCGGCCATGACAAGGTTATGGGCAAGGAACATGTTTCCAACATGTTTTGCTAGTGGTGTATGTAGGAAGTCATAAAATAAAGACTAGCATTAAAGAAATGAACAAAAAAAAATGAGCATGGATGCCCCCTTGTTGCCGTGAGTAGAGGAAAAGAAAGGAGAAAAAATTTGTTCATCCATTCTAAATTCTTTGGCCGAAAATACTAAGGGAAAAAGGAAGGATTTTGCTCCATTTCTTGGTTTAGAAGAGATCTAGAAGGAGATTTGGCTATACTTGCATCAAGATTAAGGTATGTATGAGGTTGTGTCTTGAGATTCATGCATGTTTTAGTTGCTAACTTGATGTTCATGTTAGCCATGGTTCAAATCCTTGTTATGCCATGGAAATGGTCTTTGGCCAAGGTTGATATTGTGTTGAGGCCATTGCATGCTAAATGTGAAGCTTGCTAATGATGCATGTAATGATGGATTGACTACTCTTGAAATTTCTTTTTAGTATTCTTGAGTAGGGCATTGAGTCCTTTGTTTAACCATGACCAAAAATTTAAAAGGGGTATGGTGTGAGGTATTCGGCCATGGTATGCTCATGAGCGTGGTTTATGCTTCTTGCATGATAGTTAAAATTTGTGTTTTGGATGGTTATGGACACCTTGAAATTCGGCCTTGCACCTATGTGTGTATATATGTTGCACATGATGTTTTGGTTATGAAGTAAATGATAAATGTGTTTGTTTAAAGAATAAATTGTTGGAGAATGTTTGTAAAAATTGCAAGTATATTCGGCCATTAGGGTGAGTATGTAGGTGATGTTGAATCAAGTTTTTGGTGCATATTCGGTTATGTGTATAATCGACCAAATGGGTGATTAGTAAGAATGGTTGCCGAATATACAAGCATACATATGCATGTGCAGTTGAATTATGAATGTTTAGCAAGATGGTTAAACTAGTTGATTTATTGATCAAGCTCAATGAGTCAAAGAAGGAGAATCAAGCAAGGGAAAGACGAAGGTCATCGAGTAGCCTACTTGGAATTATTTTACCCAACACGAGGTAAGTCATTAAGCACGTATTTGATATTGCTTAAATGATTGTAAAATTTATGCAATTGTGTTTAATGGGATGATATATATATTTACAAATGAAAATGTATGTGTATGGAATGATGACATTTGTTGAATGTAAAAGAAATAGTGAAATGTGTAGAAAGTTGCTTTCGGCACTAAGTGTCTTGAACAATACGTGTGTACGGTGACGAGATTGGCACTAAGTGTGCATGCTGGAAATATATGGCACTAAGTGTGCATGCTGGAAATATCTGACCTTTGGGTGTGCGAGCTCGAAGGGTATGGCACTATGTGTGCGGGCTTAAATCGCATGGCACTAAGTGTGCGAAATCGAGTATTAAGCACTGTGTGTGCGTACTCTCTATATATATATATATATATATCTCCGATTGAACAATTATATGGAGGGTGTGTCTCCATCGAGTTGAGTATGGGCAGCGGATCGGGTAAGTACCTTGAGCTCATGACGAATAGGCAATATGTTCATGCTCGGGGTTGAGCTTGGTAAGCTTTAAATCTATGTGATGATTGCAATTGTGTGATTGTGGTGAAAATGAGTTAGTGTGTGAAAATGCCTCAAATATCTTATTGTGTAGAATATGAAATGTGGATGTATGACTTGGTATGAGATTGAACCGAAAGGTCCGAGGAATTATGGTATAGTTTCGGTATGGATGAGTACCTAGCCTCGTTTATTGTTTCATGTTGTGATAACTTTATTAATGGATGGTGGTTGAATGCTTATGACTTACTGAGTTATAAACTCACTCGGTGTTTTCTTGTCACCCCTTTTAGGTCTCTTGGACTCGTATTGTTTGCGTGCTCGGAACCGTCGTTGAAGTCATCACACCGGCTGGAAATCTTTTGGTATTGTCTTCGTAGTTGAACTAGGAGAACATTTGGCATGTATAGGCTATTATGTTTTGTTGAATTGTGGGTTGTAAACTTTAAGCCATGTGAAAATGGCCTATGTGGTCGTTGAGTGGGATGCTAGAACCTATAGCCACGAGTCTTAGAAACTTTAATTTTGATAAGGTGGCCATAATTTGTGTCATGTATGATGGATGATTAGTAAGGTCAAGGAAAGATTCATGAAATTGGCATAGTCTCTGCAGTAACTGTTGCGGACAGCAGCAGTGATATGAGATTGAAAAATCACTAAAAATAGTAGAAGTAGAATTAAATAGTGAATAAATTATGAAATTGAACCTTGATGAATCTATTTTCATATGGACGAAACGAAATGACCATATGAGCAGTATACTGAGAGATATTAAAGTTCTCGTGAGACAGGGCCAGAACAGTTTCTGGATCCCCTGTCTCGACTTTGAAAATTTACTATAAATTATCCAGAAAGAATTAGAAGTCATGCCTTATATTTAAAGATTCCATTTTGAGTCTAGTTTCATTAGAAACAAACGGCACCAGCATTAGAGCCCTGTACAGAGAGATATTCAAGTTGTAACGCGCGAAGGTCAGTGTAGTCGACCCCTGTAACATGGGTGACTTTAACTAATAAACTGTACTAATTGGCCCGACCAAAAATTCTAGAAATAAATTCATGGATGGATATATGAGTCTAAATTCAGGGAAAATTTATGGAATCAGTTTCCGAGTTTTGAAACTCAAGATATGATTTTTAAGGCGACAGTGACGCAGTTAGCTAGCCTGCCTGGAACAGAAAACAAATGTTTCAAAAAGAGTAATAAGGGAAGTAAGCCCGATAACACCACGTGTTCAAATCCGGTGACGGTCACAGGTTTGGGGTGTTACATTTAATTGGTATCAGAGCTATGGTTTAGTCGGTTCTAGGACTACCATAGCGCGTGTGAGTCTAGCTATACATGCCAAATTGTTAGTGCTTAATAATGTGATGACTTCTGACGGTTGAAATTTTTGTCTTGGGTAGCAAATGGAACCCGGGTAGAGACCCTTGGCGGATGACGTTGAAAGTGTAGCGGCTGCTCGCGCAAGGGACACCGCCTGTTGAGCCTCGGTCATCCGCGAATAATCAAAATAAAGGGGCGAAACAAGCCTTCTTCACCATGATGAATGAGTGAGTCGCGCAATATGCCCGAACCAATCCGGCTGTCCAACCATTCCCGAATTCAAATACCCCACCCCAAGAGCCCGCAATGCCTCCAGTTACTAATCCTGTGAGGCTGAGTAAACCACCTGTGGACTTGATTAGGAAGCGTGGGGCCGAGGAGTTCAAGGCCATAGTTCTTGATGATGCTTAAAAGGCCGAGTTACGCTCGATAACACCATTAGAGTGTTAGATGAACTCATGCACACCGATGAATGTCTTAAGTGTGCTATATCCTTGTTAAGAGACTCACTTACTATTGGTGGAGGACTTTAATTTCCATAGTCCCAAATGAGCGAGTTACTTGGGATTTCTTTCAATCAAATTTCGAAAGAAATACATTAGTCAACAGTTCATCGATCGAAGCGTAAGGAATTCTTGGAACTCAAGCAAGGCGGATGATCAGATGTCGAATCGAACATGAGTTCGTAAGACTTAGTCGGTATGCTCGGGAGTGTGTGGCTGATGAGGTTGCGATGTGCAAAAGACTTGAAGAAGGATTGAATGAAGAGTTAAAGTTACTAGTGGGAATTTTGGAGATAAAGGAGTTCGTGACACTAGTCGAACGAGCCTGCAAGGCGGAAGAACTTAGGAAGGAGAAGAAGAAGGCTGAATTTGAAGCAAGAGATTACCGTAAAAGATCGACGAGTAAAGCTCCGTTCTCGGCTGAAAAGAGGTTTAGGGAGGACACCAGTAAGTCGAGGACGACTGCGGGAATTTCCATTAGAGCCCGACCATTGACGGACTCCCGAGCTACTTCGGTAGCTAGTGTGGGCAATAATCGTCAAGAGAGACCTGAATGCCCCCAATGTGGAAGACGCACCTAGGTGAATGTTAGGGTAAGTCTGTTAATAGGGCCTGTTATGGATGCGGTTCGAAGGACCACTTCATTAGAGATTGCACGGAGCTAGATGAGAGGAATAAGACGCAAGGTGCAAGACCTAGTGGAACGACGGTGGAGGTAGGCCCCAGAATCTCTGGAGGTAGGGGTGGTAATCGAGAGGAACCTCTAATACTGGCTGTCCGATCCGAGACCCGTGCTCTGCTAGAGCATATGCCATCTGCATACGAGAGGAGGCATCCTCCCCGACGTTATCACGGTACTTTTACTCTCTTTGATACTAGTGTGATTGCATTGATTGACCCGGCTCTACTCACTCATATGTATGTGAAACCTTAGCATCCAAGAAGACTCTACTGTTGAGTCTCTTGAGTTCGTAATTCAGTGTCAAACCCTTTGGGTCAATACGTACTCATTGATAAAGTGTGCAAGAGATGCCCCCTAATAATTCGAGAATCCTATTTTCCGGCCGATCTGATGCTTCTACCATTTAATGAATTCGATGTTATTCTTGGTATGGATTGGTGACCGTACATGATGCGATGGTGGATCAAAAGGAAAACCATTGATTTGAGGAGTGCAAATAATGAGGTAGTCTGAGTCGAGTCTACTGATTTAAAAGGAGCGCCAGCGATAATATCTTCTATGACCGCTTGAAGGTATGTGAAAAAGGGGTTTGAAACATACCTTGCGTATGTGTTTGAAAGTAAAGAGACGGAAAGGAAACTCGAATCGGTACCAGTGGTTTGTGAGTATTCAGATGTTTTTCCTGAGGAGTTACCGGGATTGCCACCGGTTCGAGAAGTGGAATTCGCATCGAAGTTGTACCGGTACTACGCCGATTTCAATAGCCCGTGTCGTATGGCATTAACGGAATTAAAGGAATTGAAGGTTCAATTGCAAGAATTGACGGATAGAGGTTTCGCTCGACCGAGTTTTTCTCCATCGGGCGCACCTGTATTGTTTGTGAAAAAGAAGGACGGAACCATGAGGTTGAGCATCGACTATCGTCAACTCAATAAAGTGACGATAAAGAATAAATATCCATTGCCACAAATTGACGATTTGTTTGATCAATTAAAGGGAGCCTCAGTGTTTTCAAAGATAGATTTGAGGTCGGGGTACTATCAGTTAAGGGTCCGAGAATCGGACATACCCAAAACCGCTTTTAGAACGAGGTACGGTCATTACGAATTCTTGGTGATACCGTTTGGGCTTACTAATGCCCCTGCGGTATTTATGGATTTAATGAATAGAATTTTCAGGCCATACTTGGATCGGTTCGTAGTTGTATTTATCGATGACATTTTGGTCTATTCGAGAGATGAAACCGAACATGCTGAGCACCTGAGGCTAGTGTTGCAAATTTTACGAGATAAGCAGTTATACGCAAAGTTCAGTAAATGTGAATTTTGGTTGAAAGAGGTTAGCTTTTTGGGGCACGTGGTGTCCGCATCGGGTGTCAGGGTAGACCCGAACAAATTTCGGCCATAGTCGATTGGAAACCTCCGCGGAATGTTACCGAAGTTAGGAGCTTTTTGGGGCTTGTCGGTTATTACCGACGATTTGTAAAAGGTTTTTCGATGATAGCTGCACCAATGACGAAACTACTCCAAAAAGATGTTAAGTTCGAATGGACGGAGAAATGTCAGAAAAGTTTCAATCAACTAAAAACTTATTTGAGTGAAGCCCCAATTCTAGTGCAACCCGAATCGGGCAAAGAGTTTGTCATTTATAGTGACGCATCCCTACTTGGGTTGGGTTGGGTTGCGTATTGATGCAAGAAGGGCGAGTTGTGGCCTATGCGTTGAGACAATTAAAGCCACATGAGAAAAATTATCCGACCCATGATCTCGAATTGGCTGCCATCGTATTCGCCTTAAACATATGGCGACATTACTTATTTGGTGAGAAGTGCCATGTGTATTCGGATCACAAAAGTCTCAAATACTTGATGACTCAAAGAGACTTAAATCCGCGACAAAGACGTTGGCTCGAGCTGTTAAAGGATTATGAGCTGGTCATTGACTATCACCCGGAAAGGCTAATGTGGTTGCGACGCCTTAAGTCATAAATCACTATTTACTTTATGGCGATGAATGTACACTTATCTGTTTCTACCCGACAATGTGTTAGTAGCTGAATTGAAAGCCAAACCATTATTGATACGTCAAATTCGTGAAGCTCGTAAAGTCGACGATGAGTTGGTTGCAAACGGGCTGAGTGTGTTCCGAACAAGGACTCGGAATTTCAAATCGATGATGACGATTGTTTGAGGTTCAGAAGTCGTCTGTGTGTTCCAAAGAATTCGGAACTTATTTCGATAATTCTGAACGAAGCCCATTGTAGCCAAATGGCAATCCACCGGAGTACGAAGATGTACAACGATTTGAAACATCGGTTTTGGTGGCATGGTATGAAGCGAGACATCTCGACTTTGTTTGAGATGTTTAATATGTCAACAAGTGAAAGCGGAGCATCAAGTGCCTTGAGATTACTTCACCGATCACGATACCGAATGGAAATGGGATCGAGTAACAATGGACTTTGTGTCTGGGTTACCATTGACTCAGAATAAGAAAGACTCGGTCTGGGTCATTGTTGATAGACTGACCAAGTCTGCTCATTTTATTCCTGTCCGCACGGATTTTTTGCTTGATAAATTGGCAGAATTATACGTCTCCCAAATTGTTCGATTGCATGGGGTACCTATTTCTATCGTGTCGGATAGAGACCCAAGATTTACATCGCGATTTTGGAAGAAATTGCAAGAGGCTTTGGGTACCAAGCTGCATTTTAGCACTGCTTTTCACCCCCAAACTGATGGTCAATCCGAACGGGTAATTCAAATACTCGAGGATATGTTGAGATGTTGCATCCTTGAGTTTAGTGGTTCATGGGAACGGTATTTACCTTTGGTTGAATTCGCTTACAACAATAGCTTTCAATCAAGTATTAAGATGGCGCCTTACGAGGCTTTATACGGTCGTAAATGCCGTATCCCATTATTCTCATGAACTTAGTGAAGGAAAAATCTTGAGGTTGATTTGGTTAAGGATGCCGAGCAAAAGTTCGAGTAATTCGTGAAAGTTTGAAAGTCGCCCAGATCGCCAAAAGTCGTATGCGGATTTGAAAAGGAAAGACATTGAATATCAGGTTGGAGACAAGGTCTTTCTCAAAGTTTCACCTTGGAAGAAGGTGCTTAGATTTGGTCGTAAGGGCAAGTTGAGTCCGAGGTTCATCGGGCCATATGAAGTATCCGAACGAGTTGGGCGATCGATATCGATTAATTTTGCCCCCGAGCTCGAAAAGATTCACAACGTTTTCATGTCTCGATGCTTGACGATATAGGTCGACCGTCGCACGTAATCACTCCATCCGAGATTGAGATTCAGCCTAACTTGAGCTATGAAGAAGAGCGGTTCGCATTCGATGCGTGAAGTAAAAAAGCTACGAAACAAGAAAATCCCATTAGTGAAGGTGTTGTGGCATAAACACGGGATGGAAGAAGCCACTTGGGAACTTGAGGACTCTATGAAAGAGCGATACCCGAGCCTATTTACCGGTAAGATTTTCGGGACAAAAATTTCTTAAGTGGGGGAGAGTTGTGACAGCCCTAAATTGACCCTAGTCGGAAAGTGGTTTCGGGACCACTAAACCGAGTCATAAAAACAATTAATTGTTATATTCTATGCTTACTATGTGTGTGCATGCATATGTGGAAGTTTCATTCTCTAATTTTACCAATTGTATGAGAAATTATTAAATAGGGATCAATGTGAAACATGGGGAAATATGATAGGCTAATTTTAAATGGCTTATTGGTGCATGTTAACAAAAAGGTGGAGTTGCATGTCAAATAATCCATTCCTAAGGAGGAGTGGCTGGCCATGACAAGGTTATGGGCAAGGGAACATGTTTCCAACATGTTTTGCTAGTGGTGTATGTAGGAAGTCATAAAATAAAGACTAGCATTAAAGAAATGAACAAAAAAAATGAGCATGGATGCCCCCTTGTTGCCGTGAGTAGAGGAAAAGAAAGGAGAAAAAATTTGTTCATCCATTCTAAATTCTTTGGCCGAAAATACTAAGGGAAAAGGAAGGATTTTTGCTCCATTTCTTGGTTTAGAAGAGATCTAGAAGGAGATTTGGCTATACTTGCATCAAGATTAAGGTATGTATGAGGTTGTGTCATGAGATTCATGCATGTTTTAGTTGCTAACTTGATGTTCATGTTAGCCATGGTTCAAATCCTTGTTATGCCATGGAAATGGTCTTTGGCCAAGGTTGATATTGTGTTGAGGCCATTGCATGCTAAATGTGAAGCTTGCTAATGATGCATGTAATGATGGATTGACTACTCTTGAAATTTCTTTTTAGTATTCTTGAGTAGGGCATTGAGTCCTTTGTTTAACCATGACCAAAAATTTAAAAGGGTATGGTGTGAGGTATTCGCCATGGTATGCTCATGAGCGTGGTTTATGCTTCTTGCATGATAGTTAAAATTTGTGTTTTGGATGGTTATGGACACCTTGAAATTGCCTTGCACCTATGTGTGTATATATGTTGCACATGATGTTTTGGTTATGAAGTAAATGATAAATGTGTTTGTTTAAAGAATAAATTGTTGGAGAATGTTTGTAAAAATTGCAAGTATATTCGGCCATTAGGGTGAGTATGTAGGTGATGTTGAATCAAGTTTTTGGTGCATATTCGGTTATGTGTATAATCGACCAAATGGGTGATTAGTAAGAATGGTTGCCGAATATACAAGCATACATATGCATGTGTAGTTGAATTATGAATGTTTAGCAAGATGGTTAAGCTAGTTGATTTATTGATCAAGCTCAAGGAGTCAAAGAAGGAGAATCAAGCAAGGGAAAGACAAAGGTCATCGAGTAGCCTACTTGGAACTATTTTACCCAACACGAGGTAAGTCATTAAGCACGTATTTGATATTGCTTAAATGATTGTAAAATTTATGCAATTGTGTTTAATGGGATGATATATATATTTACAAATGAAAATGTATGTGTATGGAATGATGACATTTGTTGAATGTAAAAGAAATAGTGAAATGTGTAGAAAGTTGCTTTCGGCACTAAGTGTGCGGGCAATACGTGTGTACGGTGACGAGATTGGCACTAAGTGTGCATGCTGGAAATATATGGCACTAAGTGTGCATGCTGGAAATATACAGCACTGGGTGTGCAAGCTCGAAGGGTATGGCACTATGTGTGCGGGCTTAAATCGCATGGCACTAAGTGTGCGAAATCGAGTATTAAGCACTGTGTGTGCGTACTCTATATATATATATATATCTCCGATCGAACAATTATATGGAGGGTGTGTCTCCATCGAGTTGAGTATGGGCAGCGGATCGAGTAAGTACCTTGAGCTCATGACGAATAGGCAATATGTTCATGCTCGGGGTTGAGCTTGGTAAGCTTTAAATCTATGTGATGATTGCAATTGTGTGATTGTGGTGAAAATGAGTTAGTGTGTGAAAATGCCTCAAATATCTTATTGTGTAGAATATGAAATGTGGATGTATGACTTGGTACGAGATTGAACCGAAAGGTCCGAGGAATTATGGTATAGTTTCGGTATGGATGAGTACCTAGCCTCGTTTATTGTTTCATGTTGTGATAACTTTATTAATGGATGGTGGTTGAATGCTTATGACTTACTGAGTTATAAACTCACTCGGTGTTTTCTTGTCACCCTTTTAGGTCTCTTGGACTCGTATTGTTTGCGTGCTCGGAACCGTCGTTGAAGTCATCACACCGCTGGAAATCTTTTGGTATTGTCTTCGTAGTTGAACTAGGAGAACATTTGGCATGTATAGGCTATTATGTTTTGTTGAATTGTGGGTTGTAAACTTTAAGCCATGTGAAAATGGCCTATGTGGTCATTGAGTGGGATGCTAGAACCTATAGCCACGAGTCTTAGAAACTTTAATTTTGATAAGGTGGCCATAATTTGTGTCATGTATGATGGATGATTAGTAAGGTCAAGGAAAGATTCATGAAATTGGCATAGTCTACTGCAGTAACTGTTGCGGACAGCAGCAGTGATATGAGATTGAAAAATCACTAAAAATAGTAGAAGTAGAATTAAATAGTGAATAAATTATGAAATTGAACCTTGATGAATCTATTTTCATATGGACGAAACGAAATGACCATATGAGCAGTATACTGAGAGATATTAAAGTTCTCGTGAGACAGGGCCAGAACAGTTTCTGGATCCCCTGTCTCGACTTTGAAAATTTACTATAAATTATCCAGAAATAATTAGAAGTCATGCCTTATATTTGAAGATTCCATTTTGAGTCTAGTTTCATTAGAAACAAACGGCACCAGTATTAGAGCCCTGTACAGAGAGATATTCAAGTTGTAACATGCGAAGGTCAGTGTAGTCGACCCCTGTAACATGGGTGACTTTAACTAATAAACTGTACTAATTGGCCCGACCAAAAATTCTAGAAATAAATCCATGGATGGATATATGAGTCTAAATTCAGGGAAAATTTATGGAATCAGTTTCCGAGTTTTGAAACTCAAGATATGATTTTTAAGGCGACAGTGACGCAGTTAGCTAGCCTGCCTGGAACAGAAAACAAATGTTTCAAAAAGAGTAATAAGGGAAGTAAGCCCGATAACACCACGTGTTCAAATCCGGTGACGGTCACGGGTTTGGGGTGTTACAGATGTTGTCTTCAGATTGGATTGGTTAACTAGACATAATGTTGTGGTAGACTGTCGTGCTAGAGGTGTGTGTCTGTTCACTTCTGAGGGTAAGGACGTATTTTTCCCGACATACAAACCGGTTTGGCGAATAGAATAATTTCTATGGTATCCACAAAAGAATTTATAGTTAAAGGTGCATATGCTTATTTGGCATACATTATAGGTTCATTTAAGTCAAGAAAGGACATCAATCAAGTTTCTATTGTAATGTATTGTCTAGACATGTTTCTAAAAGAGCTTTTAGAGATTCCACCTAATAGAGAAGTGGAGTTTTCAATTGAATTAGAACTTGGTACAACGTCTATTTCTTGTACTCCTTATAGAATGGCACCGATAGAACAAAAGGTTTTGAATGCATAGTTGCAAGATCTATTGGATAGAGGATTTATAAGACTGAATGTGTCGCCATGAGGTGTGTCAATTTTGTTTGTGAAGAAGAAAGATGGAACATTACATCTATGTATAAATTATCTCCAACTGAATAAGGTAACTATAAATGATAAGTATCCTTTTCTCATAATTGAAGTTTTGTTTGATCAACTGTGTGGGGCTATGATTTTCTCTGAGATTTATCTATGTTCTCGATATTATCAAGTGAAGAACAGAGGTGATGATGTCCCTAATACTACATTCAAACAAAGTATGGTCATTATGAATTCTTGGTGAGGCCCTTTGGCTTGATAAATGTGCCTGCAGTATTCATAGACTTGATGAATAAAGTGTTTCAACCATTTTTGGATCAATTTGTGGCGGTTTCTATTAATGATATATTGGCTTACTTTTATAATGAAGCTGATCATGAGGAATATATGAAGATTGTGCTAAGAACATTACTTGAGAATCAGTTATATGCCAAGTTCAGTAAGTGTGAATTATGTCTTAAATAAGTAAATTTTTTGCGCCATGTGGTTTTTCCTGAAGGTGTTAAAGTGTATAAGTTTTTAGGCCATGTGGTTTCTACTAAAGGTATTAAAGCGTATAAGATAAAAGCAATACTTAAATGGAATCCACCCAAAAATGTCACTAAAGATCGCAACTTTTTAGGGCTAGCAGGCTACAATAGAAGATTTGTAAAAGATTTTTCAATGTTGGAAACTCCTCTCACTCGACTATTGAAGAAGAAAAAAAGCTTGAATGACTGATGAGTGTCAGCAAAGTTTTGAGAAGCTGAAAGCAATCTTGACTGAAGCTCTAGTTTTAGCTCAACCAGAATCTAGTATAGGGTATATTGTTTCTACTAAAGCATCTCTAAATGGGCTTGGATGTGTGCTTATGCAGAGGGGTAAGGTTATACCTTATGCATTGCTCCAACTCAAACCACATGAGAGGAACTATCCAACCGATGATTTGGAACTATTAGCAGTAGTTTTGGCATTAAAGATATGTAGACACTATCTGTATGGAGAAAAGTTTCATGTGTACTCCGATCACAAGAACCTAAAGTATTTAGAAAGATTTGAATTGACACCGAAGATGCTAGTTGGAACTACTAAAAGACTACAATCAGGCCATAGAGTATCACACTAGAAAAGCAAATTTTGTGGTTGATGCATTGAGTAGAAACACAGTGGCAGCTTTAACATATCTGTGAGCAAGAGTAAGTATAATTAATGATTTGTTGGAAGAGCTAACTATTAGGATAACTTTTCTCTCTTAAATTCTGTAAAAACAGATGAAAGATACACAGTGTGGTTTGTATAAGCAATGTATGATGTTTTTAATGCAGCAAATTACAGCTTGGGTAAGAATGTTGAACTACAAGTTATCAAAAGAATGTATGTGCCAGCTGGGAATGGCTTAAGCAAAGAACTACTAAAAGAAGCTCATCAGGGACCCTTTTCACTCCATCTAAGAGGTATCAAAATGTATAGAGATTTGAATAGTTTATACAGGTGGCCTGGGATGAAAAAAGAATTATAGAATGTGTTTCAACTTGTATAAATTTTCAAATAATTAAAACAAAGCATCAAGTTCCCTCAACTAAATTGTATCCTTTAGAGATAACAGAGTGGAAATGGGATAAAATTACTATGGATTTTGTTTCAGGGCTACCTCTAAGCCCTTCAAAGAAGAATTCAGTTTGCGTGATAGTAGATTGACTCACTAAGTCAACTCATTTTTTGTTAGTACACACTTGTTATTCACTTGAAAAGTTAACCAAGTTCTATGTTTCTAATATAATGTGTCTACATGGAATTCCATTATCCATAGTTTCAGATAGAAATCCAAGGTTTACTTTAAGATTTTTGAAGCAGCTACAGGAATCATTGGGAATAATGCTGCAATTCAGCATCACATTCCACCCTCAGACAGGTGGTCAGCCTAAAAGAGTCATTCAAATCCTAGAGGATTTGTTAAAAATTGTGACATGGACTTTGGGTTAAACTAGGAAAGGTATCTTCCTCTAGTTGAATTTGTGTATAATAATAGTCATCACGCCAGTCTGAAAAAATCTTCATTTGAAGCTTTGTATGGAAGAAGATGTAGAACACCCACATTTTGGGTGGAGCTTATTAAAAGAAAATTGGTAGCTCCTAAATTAGTACAAGAAATAGAAGAAAAAGTCTTTGTTATCCGTAATCATCTAAAAACTGCCCAAGATCGTCAGAAAGCTTGTATATATCTAAAGAGGAAAGAGAATTCTTTTGAATTTGATGATAAGGTGTTCTTAAAAGCCTATCACTGAAAAAAAATTATAAGACTTGGTCAAAAAGGAAAGTTGAGTCCACGACCTGTAAGACCATATGAAGTCTTAGAACTAGTTGGACTGATGGCTTATAGATTAGCTTTACCTCAAAAGTTATCAAGGATCCATAACGTGTTTCATGTCTCTATGCTAAGAAGATATGGATCAAATCTGGATCGTGTTGTGCAAATTGAAGAGTTAGAGGTAGAACCTAATCTATTTTATGAAAAAAAAGCCCATTCGTATCTTGGCATGAGAGCTGAAAGAGCTAAAAATAAGATAGTCCCATTGGTGAAAGTATTATGGAGAAATCATAATACAGAAGAGGCTACTTGGGAAAGAGAAAGTTTAATGAAAGAGCAGTATCATTAGCTATTTACAAGTTTGAACTTTGAGGATGAAATTTTCTAAGTGGGGGAGAATTGTAACAACCCGCCTTGCGAACTCTCCATATTTGGTTATTGTTTGGATTATCATTGGTAAGATAAGGATAGATATGAGTAAGTAAAGTGTTGTCTTGGCTAAGTATAGAATTATGTGTATTGTGTCATTTCGCCAACTCCTAGTTTGGTGAACTCTAAGGTTTGACAGACCATTTTGTTAAGTATCTGCCCAACCCAGAGGCTTTGGGCGAACTCGTTAAGTTCACAATTGTTTAGATTTGTTTATTATTTTAATATGGTAATTCGATTAATTAAGTCGAGATTTAGTTATAACGAAACTAGATGACTATATATGATAAGACTTCAATTATATTGAGTGCACTTAATCACAAGAATTAAGAGTGTTAGTGGAATTATCTGATTTTTCCACTAATCCTTGTTTCTGTGCTTAAGTATCTAAGGATAACGATGGTCTTTTTGAACAACTTTACATTTTCTTCTTATTTCTTGATTTGCTTTGAAACTTTTTGAAAACCTAAGTTTAGAAAACTTCTTCAAAGTGAAGGTTTGCAGTATTCAGCTAACTTCTATGTTAGTACCAACTCACTGGTAATTACTGATGAACCCTAAGTTATCCTCAAAGTCATTTACATGTTTTTCGTTCCGTATGCATAGATGTTAGAATGCTGTGTGAGAAGGAAAATTTTGTATTCTAGATTAAGTGCTATTGATCCTTGCATGCATGATCAAATTTGATAAATTGATGATATGATAAGTATAATTAACTTTCTTTTAGTTCAAGAAGCTAACGAAGGTCCAGGTGATAAAGGCAATGAACCTGCTTTATAGATTTTGTTGGAGCTTTTGGTGAGTTCATTCTTACTTCCATATGTTGTAGTTTCACTATTTTATAATTCATGTAACGTAAATATTCTTCCCCTGTAATGGATGAAAGGAGTACATTTGGATAATGGTTATCCAGAGTCATCAATGTAAGTTCAGTCTTTCTGTGTCATGAAGTAAGCGTCATCCTTCATGCTTAAGCCACTACCACCTGCTACTAATATCTATGATATGATCTGATATTTGGTGATGGAGTTGAGGAGATATGTTTTTGTAGCCTCTGGTAGGGCAGCTACATTGCAAACTGGACTTGCAGATCACGATAAAACAAGTTATTCTTAATGAAAATGATATGAGGAGATAATGAGGAGAATTTATGTGAATGAGACTGAATGATATGCTTTTGATTCTGAATTTTGGGTACGTAGTTGGCAAGAAGATGGGTTGTTTGGATTATTTTTAAGTTAGTGTACTGTAACTCCCTCCACCCGAACCAATGAACTAGATCCAGGCATTGGATGTTACGTCTTATAACAGATGTAACTTAACTTTTTCCGAATGTAAAAATTCTATCTATGAATGTGACAAGTCTCTTATGGGTGTACATTGTATGGTTACTTTTATAGTTCATGGTAATAAAATTTTATTGATTTCTCTATTTTATTTCTCAATCTAATGTAAACACATTGGAATGTTGCTTAAACGACTTGTGCTCTAACTTGAACTCGCCACTTAACTTCCTTTATATGCATAACAACACATCACGTCACTTTCTTTTACGATAGCCCTAGCATCATCCCTCCTGGCGCAACTTCTTGGCAACCTAAAACATGAAATAAACTTTTTAAGTTCATAAAAACTTAGTGAGTTAAACCTTAATACTTGATTCATTATATCAAAGCGTGATAGTTGTTCCGCATGTCCTTCATGTGTCCTTTAACTTTTCCTTGTTCTTTCTTGTAGATACTTCACTAAGATTTCCCCTTTAACAGGCTGTAATTACTTTTCTCTATTTTAGACCTTTGTCTTCCTTTCATATTCATTAAACCTTCACTCTATTAGGCTCTAGATTTGATGTACAAACTAAAATGGTCATTTCTTTCCTCTAAGCACACTATACTTAATATCTCTTCACCTTCTATGCCCCTTCTTAAATTTTATCTTTACATAGTCTTTAACCATTTCTTTACCTTATTTACTGACTTAAAATCTTATTTTATACCTACTAATTTTTCCACTACCTTTGGACGACTACGCCCATTACTTAACACAGAGTTTACCAAAATCTTCCTTGCTTCAAGAAGCTATCTATACTTGCCTATAACATATATACCAGATTCGCTATCTCTTCTGGCACACCCTAGCTTAATTCTTCTTTTCCTATCATTATGCAGGGTTTACCATTTCTTTTACATAGGGTGCCTTTTTTTCAGGCTTCACTGGATACTTAGTTTCTTCTACTTGTCCATACATCATCTCTTACACTTACCTTATCTTTAGAGTCTTACCTTTACTTTATCTTCAGAGGATTGTTCATGTTATTCTTTCCTAATTTCTTACATGTCATTCATTCAAAATTTGTTGTGAAGGCATTCATTTATTTACATAGTCGCAAGGGCTTCCTTTGTATTCACCATAAGGACCTTCCTTTACAGATCCTTATATTGTGCCACAAAGGCATTTCTTTACAATTATAGCCACGAAGGCTTATTTTACGAAGAATGCCACAAAGGCTTTCCCTTGACAAAGATCGCCATAAAGGCATTTTCGTTTAGAGATTTTCCACAAAGGCATTCTTAAATAGAGGCCGCCACAAAGACTTTTCTTTACATTCAGTACTCGCCTCAAAGGCTTTCCTATCCAGAGTTTTGCCATAAAGGCTATCCTTTACATTCAATACTCACCATAAAGGCTTTCTTGTCCAATGTTTTGCCATAAAGGTTGTCCTTTATATTCAGTACTCACCACAAAGGCTTTCCTGTCCAAAGTTTTGCCATAAAGGTTGTCCTTTACTTTCAGTACTCACCAAAAAGGCATCCCTTAATAGATTCATCACAAAGGTTGTTCTCTTAGATATTCATGTTTTTAGTCCCAATAGACCCCTTTGATAACTCTAGAGACAAACATAGACTCATCATGCATCGACTCATCATACAATAACTTTCTCATGACAGACGTGTTCATGATATCAAACTCACATGCACACCATAATCATTCTGACTCATGCCTCGTACTTAGACCATCAAACTTCATACATTTCATACATGGATGATCATGAACTTTTCATTTCGTATCAAAGTTATAGCATCATACTTTGCTAGTTTCATTTTTCACTATTTGGTCACTTAGCATAGAAGTTCCTAGAACATACAAACTACATACAAGAGTCAGTCTAGGGACTCTCCTGATAACCTCAAAGAGCAGCTTAGCCTTCAGATCCACTATGCAGTAAGATGCTACAACCTCCTCTGCCTTGTAGAACAGAAACACCTCGTTAGAACCCATCCGGTTAACCATCATCATCATTTTTAAACTAGACATCACTTAAAGTTGTGTTTCTTCAATCATACCTATAGTTCCATGTTTCTTTGATAGAAAGAGTCACAAAATGTACCTTGTAGTGAAGAAAATCACTCGAAATATCTAGGATTCCAAAATCAGCTCGGAGTAATGTTTCTATCACTCCTTAACCCTAAATCTTTTTTTAAAAAAAGAAAAGAGAAAACAAGATAACCTTTTCTTAACCCAACTGGAGTGTCCTTTTAACTTAACCCAAGTCTCTATGAAAACTTGGTAAACGTCACATCAAGACATAGTGGCCTTATCAAAATCAACCACCTCTAAGATCTTACTCAATTACTCCTTTAGCCTTTAACCCTTATAGTTCATGTTCGGAAAATTCCTATCTAGCTTTCCTCACAACTTAGTTAGCACTAAACCATAATGGCTACGGGGCGTAATATGCCACTAGCATGAACTCACATTCTAAAGGTCATTTTACAAAACCATAAGTCTCGTTTTATAGTAATCGAACATGAAATCCTTCCTTACTTTGCCCATTCAAAACACCAAGAAGTGCATTTGGGCGAACACTACTTCGCTAGTCATACTTCTTTGTAACTTTGTGCCATACTTATATATATACATTCTGTAACACCCTTCACCTGTATTCACTGTCAGAATAGGGTTACAAGGTATTACCAATCAATACACGTCATTTATCATACATAACTCATACATTTATGCATTCCTATTCAAATACCATTCAACATAATCGCATTATCCCTTATAAGGGCCTACGAGGCCTAAAACATGCTTTAGAATTAGTTTGGGACTAAATCGATAACATATGAAAATTTTGGAAACTTAAAAAATTTCAAACATATAAGGGTCACACGCCCGTGTGAACAGGCCGTGTGCCTCACACAGCTCCAGACACGCCAGTGTCTAAGGGCGTGTGAAAACAGGGATACATACTGACTTAGGTCACACGGCCGACCATACGCCCATGTGTCTAGCCCGTATGCCCTACGAAGTGGCCACACACGTCCGTGTGCCTGATCGTGTACTAGGCCATGAGACATTTGTAAGGTATACTGATTTGTGCAATACGACCAAGTCACACGTCCGTGTGCTAGGCCGTGTGCCATTTACGGGGTATACTGACTTGTGCCACATGGCCAGTCACACACCCATGTGTAAGGCCGTGTGGAGCATATTGACTTCATTTTAATATCAACACCAGGGGACACACGGCCATTTAGCTTGACCGTGTGTCGCACACGGCTGAGACACACGCCTGTGTCTCTGCCCGTGTGGACAAAAATAGGCCATTTGCAAGACCAATTTGCCACCCCTTTCTTATGCTCACTTAACAACCAAAATGGTACCATTTCATCATACAATTATGCAGCCAAAATCATCAACCAAATGCACCATATTCTTCCATCCAAATTCAATACTCAAATCCATGCTAATAACCTATTCAAATACTTAACAATTCAACTTTTAAAAATCATATTTCATCAAGGCATTTCTCAAGCATTCAATCATGGAAACTCTCAAAATCTTTAACATTTTCGAAATTAAAGGTACGGGCTAGCTAGAATACGAAGAACGATATCAAAAACATAAAAATCGTCAAAAATCAAGCTCTAATCACTTACCAATTAAACCTTGCAAGTGTTGAATCCTAAGAAAGTTTCAAACCCATCTTTGTTTTCTATTTTCGGTTACTAACAAAGATGAACAAAATGATTTTTTTTGGTTTTTGTTTTATTAAACTATCATTTAATAATCTATTTACTAAAATGTCCTTTAAAAACTTTAATAATTTCCATCATACCAAGCCAACATCTCCCACTAACTTATTTATGGGCTAAATACCATTTAAGGACTTTCACTTTAAAGTTCTATAGTTATTTCATACCTTTAGCTAATAAAACACTACTTTTGCACTTTACTCGATTTAGTCTTTTTTTCTCAAATTGAGCAATTAAACAAAAAATTTATCTCACAAAATTTTCACACATATCAAATAACATGTTGTAAACACAAAAAATAATATTAAAATAATTTTCCAACATCGAATTTGTGGCTCCGAAACCACTGTTCGATTTAGCTAAGATTGGGTTGTTACAACTCTCCCCCTTTAGGATTTTAGTCCCCGAAAATCTTACCAGTGAATAGGTTCAGATATTATTTTCTCATAGCATCTTCGAGTTCCCACATAGCTTCTTCAACCCCGTTTCGATGCCATAATGCTTTCACTAATGCAATTCTCTTATTTCTCAGGTCTTTGATCTCACGAGCTAAATTTTGAATTAGTTCTTCAGCATATGGCATATCTGACTGAATTTCAACTTCGACCGTGGAAATGACATGTGAAGGGTCGAATCGGTATCGTCGAAGAATTGATACATGAAACACATTATGTATTTTCTCTAACTCAGATGGTAAATATAGTCAATAAGCAACTGGCTTGACTCACTCGATAATCTTGTATGATCTTATGAATCGCAAACTCAATTTCCCTTTTCGACCAAACCGTAATATCTTTTTCTATGGTGAAACTTTCAGAAACACTCTATCCCTGATCTAAAACTTAATATCTTCCGTTTCAAGTCTGTGTACGATTTTTGTCAATCCGGAGCTACTTTCAGACTATTGCGAATTACTTTTACTTTTTCTTCGGTTTCTCTTATCAGATCAACCACGTGAATCTTACTCCAGCTAAGCTCAATCCAATACAACAGTGTTCGACATTTACATTCGTATAGAGCTTCATATGGTTCCATTCTAAAACTCGATTGAAAGCTCTTATTGTAAGCAAACTCAATTAGTGGTAGATATTTCTCCCAGCTACCTTCAAACTCAAGAATGCAACAACGCAACAGATCCTCAAGAATCTGAATAACTCGTTCGGATTGACCATCCGTTTGTGGGTGAAACGCTTTACTAAAATGCAGCTTTGTACATGAAGCTTCTTGCAATTTCTTCCAAAATCACGATGTGAATTGCGGATCTCTATCCGAAACAATTGATAGTGGCACTCCGTGCAATCGAACAATCTCTGTGATATACAACTCAGCAAACTTATCAAGTGAATAATCCATGAGTACAGGAATGAAGTGAGTCATTTTCGTCAATCAGTCAACAACCACCCAGATTGCATCTTTATTTTTCGGGGATAAGGGCAAACCCGATACAAAATCCATTGTTACTCAATCCCACTTCCACTCAGGAACCATAATAGCCTGTAATAAACTTGACGACACTTGATGCTCAGCTTTGACTTGTTGACATACCAAACATTTCGAAAATAAATTCTGAGATAGCTCGTTTCATACTGTGCCACCAACAAAATTGTTTAAAATCGTTATACATTTTCGTGTTTCTCAGATGCACTGATAAACAACTACTGTGTGCTTCATTTAGAATTCTCCAAATAAGCTCAGAATTTCTTGGTACACATATTCTATCACGAAACATTAAACAGTCATTAGGCCCTATTCAAAACTCTAAATCAGAATTCGATTCACACTAAGCTCATTTTTCTTGTAATTCATTATCAAATTTTTGAGCCTTAAAATCTGTTGTAAAAATAACGGTCTTGCTTTCAACTCGGCTACTATCGAACCATCGTCGGCCAACGCTAATTGTGTGGTCTAAGCACATAAAGCAAATAAGGACTTTCGGGTCAACGAATCAGCAACTACATTTGCTTTCCCCAGATAATAATCAATTACCAATTCATAGTCTTTAAGCAATTCTAACCATCTCCGGTGTTGCAAATTCAAATTTCTCGAGTCATCAGATATTTCAAGCTTTTGTGGTCGGTATAAATATGGCATTTTTCACCAAACAAGTAATGACGCCAAATTTTCAATGCAAACACTATCGCGGCCAATTCTAGATCGTGCGTAGGATAATTCATTTCGTACGGATTCAATTGTCTCGACTATAAGCTACAACTTTGCCTTCCTGCATCAAAACACAACTTAGGCCATTTAACTATGTATCACTAAAAACTAAGAATTCTTTACTTCACTTAGGCTGAACTAATACTGGGCCTCTATTAGCAATGCTTTCAACTGTTCAAAACTCTACTAACACTTTTCTGACCACTCAAATCTAATATTTTTTTAAGCAATCACGTCATCGGAGTTGCAACCATTGAGACGCCTTTTACAAATCATATATAATAGTTGGCTAGTCCCAGAAAACTATGGAATTCAGTTACATTTCTCGAAGGCTTCCAATCTATAATCACAGAAATCTTACTCAGGTCAACTCGGATACCCGCGACTGAAACTATATGTCCCAGAAAACCAACCACTCTTAACCAAAACTAACATTTGCTAAACTTCGCAAATAACTATTTATCTCTCAAACTTTGTAACATGATTCTCAAATGCTCGACATGTTTCGATTCATCACAAGAGTAAATTAAAATGTCATCAATAAACACAACTATTAATCGGACTAAGTACGGCCTGAAAATTCGGTTCATCAAATCCATAAAAATAGCATGTGCATTCGTTAGTCTGAAAGGCATAACTTTGTAGTGTCCATACCTTGTTCTAAATATAGTCTTTAGAGCATCCGAGTCTTTCACTCGCAACTGGTAATAACCTGATCTCAAATCAATTTTCGAAAATACTGTTGCCCATTTTAATTGATCAAACAAATCATCAATCCGGGGTAGAAGATATTTATTCTTGATCATCACTTTGTTGAGCTATCGGTAGTCTATACACATTCTCATCGTGCCATCTTTCTTTTTCACAAATAACACCGGTGCACCCTAGGGAGAGAAACTAGGTCTAGCAAAACCTTTATCTGTCAACTCTTGCAACTGAGCTTTCAACTCTTTTAACTCTACCGGGGCCATTTCGTACAGAGCTATCGATATCAGTATTATTCACGGTACTAATTCAATACCAAACTCAACTTCTCTAATAGGTGGTAAACCTAGTAATTCTTTGAAAAATACATCTGGATACTCGCACACAGCTGCTACTGATTCAATCTTTGTTTCTGTCACTTTCATATCAAGTACATAAGCAAGGTAAGCTTCACACCCCTTTCTCACAAATCTCTGAGCTAACATAGATGAGATCACAACTAGGAAACTGTTCAAATCATCAGATTCAATTCTAACAGTCTCATTATTCTGGCATTTTAGCTCGATTGTCTTTTGTCTACAATTTACTATAGCACCATGCATCATTAACCAATCCATGCCAAAAATCATATCAAATTCATTGAATGGAAACAACATCAGATTAGCCAGAAAATAGAAATCCCGATGCATTAACAGACAATTCTTGCAGAGTTTATCAACCAAAACACATTTTCCTAAGGGGTTCGATACTCTAATCACAAATTCAGTAGACTCTATATGCAAAGTCTTAATAAATACTAAATTCATGCATATATAAGAATTAATTGATCCTAGATCTATCAATGCAATCACATTACTATCATAGAGATTGAAAGTACTGGTGATAACATCTGGCGATGATGCCTCCTCCCGTGCACGGATAGCATAAGCTTAGGCAGGTGCTCGTGCCTCAGATCTAACAGTAGAATCTCTTGTAACACCTCAGCTACCACTCGTATTTCCAGTGTTTCAGGGTGATCTCCCTCTAGTAGCCGTATTACTCAGTCTCACATTCTAAACTTCATCTTTCTCATCTAGCTCAAGGCAATTTCGGATAAAGTGATTTAACGAACCACATTTATAACAAGCTTTATTATTTTTATTCCAACATTCTCTGAAATGTCGTCTTCCACATTGCTGACATTCAGGTTTGTTGTCTCTCACACTGGCAACACTCGCTACTGATGTCACTTGAGCTTTAGAACCTGAGTATTGTTTTCTATGATCTCTGTTCAAATATTCATTTGAAGCATTTGAGCGAGCGTACGAATCTCTGGATTTCTTTGATGAAGATTGATACGATTTACTCATCGATCTTTTTCTTGAGTCTCTAACTTCTGAATTTACTTTTCTCTTTTCTTTACTAAGATCCTCGGCTTTACAAACCCTTTCAACTAGAACGACAACTTCTTTTAATTCAAGAATTCAAACTAATAGTTCTATATCTTCATTCAACCCATCAGATAATCTCCTCAGTAAACACATACTCTTGAGCATACTTGCTTAAACATACGAATTCTCTTTCACACTCAATAACAGTCATCCGGCCTAGTTTCAACTCTATAAACTCTTTATGCTTCTAATCAAGAAATATTTGAGTGATGTACTTCTTTCGAAATTCAGATTGGAAAAACTCCCAAGTAACCCATTCTCTAGGAACCACAGATATCAACATTTTCCACCAATGGTACGCATTATCACCCAGCAAAGATACAACACATTTGATACATTCATCAAGAGTACAAGACAATTCATCAAATAATCAGATCGTGTTTTCGAGCCAGAACTTAGCTCTATCCGTATCATCATCAACAATAGCCCGAAACTCTTCAGCCCCATGTTTTCGAATCTTATCTATTGGCGGCTTGTTCAATCATATCAGATCTATAACCTGAGGAATAACAGGGATTTGTTAAGAAACAGGTGGGGTGGAGGTTGTTAAGCAACTGAATTCATTCAAACGAACTCCGTGAACCACTCGTTCATCATTTGGAAGAAGGCTTGTTTAACCTTTCCCTCATGGCTACTAGATACAGGCATAGAGTCAGATAGCACTACTCTCTCAGTGGGAACATGCGCGTTACTCTCTACATCGTCAGTTACAGCTCTTTTGGGATCCATTACCATACGAAAACACAATTTAAGCTGCTAGGAATCATCACACTATCGCAGGGTGTATATGGCATGTATAGCTAGACTCATACACACACTACGTTAGTCCTATAATCGACTAAACCATAGCTCAAATACCAATAAATGTAACACCTCTCACCCATATTCACTGTCAAAATAGGGTTACAAGGTATTACCAATCAATACACTTCATTTATCATACATAACTCATACAATTATGCATTCATATTCAAATACCATTCAACACAATCATATTGTCCCTTATAAGGGCCTATAAGGCCTAAAACATGCTTTAGAGTTGGTTTGGGACTAAACCAATAACATATGAAAATTTTGGAAACTTAGAAAAATTTCAAACATACAAGGGTTACACACCCATGTGAACAGGTTGTGTGCCCCACAAGGCTCTAAACACTCCCGTGTCCCAGGCTATGTGAAAACAGGGCATACATACTGACTTAGGCCACATGGCCGAGCATACGCCCGTATGTCTAGCCCCTGTGCCCTTTGAAGTGGCCGCACATGCCCGTGTGCCTGACCTTGTACTAGGCAGTGCCAAATGTAACACCCTAAATTTGGGCCTAGAAGTTTTGGGCTTTGAGCATGGGAGCGGTTGAAGGAACCTTATAATATTTTGTTGTGCGTGTAAATTTCGTTAATGAGGGCTTGTTTTAGTGGTTAAGTGTGCTGAGAAGTGTTAGAGAAGTCCTAGGTTCAAATCTGGACTCTAGCAAAAATTTTGGTTTAAGGTGAATCAAACCCTGGGTGTAGTAGGTAGGCCTTAAGAATATTGTTGGGAAAATTATGCCGTAAAAAGCCTTGTGGTCTAGTGGCAAAGTAGCGCCACATAAAAGGCAAGAAGGTGGCGTCATAGAGTTGGCAAGGAGGTCCACGGTTCGAAGCTCATGGCAATCAAAGAGCATTTATTTTGCTATGATGGGACGGCAAGAGTTGGTGTTGGTTTTAAACTCTGGTGATGGAAGGATCCCACATCGGGAAGCTAACATAAGAGTGGATGCAAAGCTGGCTTTAAATAGAGAGAACCATGAGGAGAGTAAAGGTACCTTTTTTGGCTGATCCCTTTCGCTTTATGGCGTGCTCGTTTGGGTTGGGCGTCGGCTAAGAGTGCTCGGAGCGCCGATTAACTCCAGTCTCCTATCAGGTGTGTATTTCTCACTACTCTAGCTGTAGGATGGCTACTTCGAGCCACGATGGGCCGAAATGGGCCATGTGGGCCCAATGGGCCTACGGGCCCAATTGCATAAGTTGTTTGATTATGTAGTAAATATTGGACTAGGCTAGGTGAATCTCATATCTGTGGCTAGATTTGGGCTAATAGGGCTACACGAGCGTGTGGGCCCATTTGGGCTGAGAAAGGGCTTTAGGTCCATTCATATTGTTATCCCTGTTTAGAATATTTTAGTTTACCAAATTACCAAAATACCCCTGGTTTGTAAAATTACTAAAATACCCTTGGTTTATAAAATCACCAAAATACCCCTGGTTTGTAAATTTACCAAAATACCCTTGGTTTACAAAATTACTAAAAAACCCTTAGTTTATAAAATTACTAAAATGCCCTTGGTTTATAAAATCACCAAAATACCCCTGTAGGGTAGAAATACCGAAATACCCCTGTAGGGTAGAATTACTAAAATACCCCTGTAGGGTAGAATTACCGAAATACCCTTGTAGGGTAGAATTACCGAAATACCCCTATAGGGTAGAATTACTGAAATACTCTTGTAAGGTAGAATTACCGAGATACCCTTGTGGGGTAAAATTACCATTTTACCCCTAGGGTGTTAAATGACTGTTTTGCCCTTGTGGGCAAGTGACTAACTTGGACTGTGTGGTTGACGGATTTGATTGTGAATATATGTCAGTGATATGAATGACTTGACTGTGATTGTTTGATTCAAATATGGACATGATATTCTGATTATGTATGTTGTATGCCATGACATGTATATCTGTTGCATGGGATATGGGTTATATTGATGGAGGAAGCGTTTTGGCAGCCTCGCTGCAATCTGGTGGCCTCGCCACATATATCGTTCTGGTGACTTCGTCACAATATCCGCGACCTCATCAGAATCTGTTGGCTTCGCCACATATATATATCTGCTTACGGTGGCCTAGCCACAATATTCAGATCTGGTGACTTCACACAATATCCGCGACCTCATTGTAATTTACGTGGTGTGTAGCGGTTGGATGGGTCGAGTAGTCTCCCATATGGTGTAAGGCTGATGCAGGGTGTTATGGATGGCTCGGGTTGGGATTTCGCATTCATGATATATTTGTTCAGATCTCGCTATTGGCCTATAGGTTTCATTCGATTTAGATCTTGGGCCAAGGCCCGATAAGTCGACTCTAAGGTTTTATCTGTTTTGGGCTATGGTTGGGTTATGTTACTGATCGAGTTTTAAATAAACTCACCCCGCTTATTAACCTTTCGGTAATATCCACCTTAGATGGACCGGAGCTGCGAGGGATCGGAGGAAGCCACACACCTTGCTTATGTTACGCTTTGATTATTACTTTTAAATGTTTTTATGTGGGTTGTAGTAAAGTCATTGTAATTTTCGGATTTCAAATTTGGAATTTTATTTATTGTTCTTATAATTGCTAGTATTAGAACACGATTTTCCAAAGCAACTACTGTTGTTCAAAACATCACGTATCCGCAATTGTTTTTAAATTAAGCTTCCGCAACTACCAAGATTTTTACAAAGTTGTTAAGAACGTTATTCATCTGAGGTTTTCTAACAAGGTTTAAAAAGGGTAAAGTTTTTAATTATTAAGAAGGGTTTTTAATGGAAACATGGTTTTCGAGAAACACTTCAATGTGACACGCCAGATTTGAGCCAAACTTCCAGGCCAGGTTTGGGGTCTTACACCAAACCTGTAAGGTATACTGACTTGTGCAACACAGCCAAGTCACATACCCATGTGCTAGGCCATGTGCCATTTAGGGGGTATACTGACTTGTGCCACACGGCCAGTCACACGCCCGTGTGTAAGGCCGTGTGGAGCATACTGACTTTATTTTAATATCAACACCAAGGGACACACGACTGTTTAGCTTGATCGTGTGTTGCACACAACTGAGACGCACGCCCTTGTCGCTGCCCGTGTGGACAAAAATAGGCCAATTTGCCACCCCTTTCTCATGCTCACCTAACAACCAAAATGGTACCATTTCAGCATACAATTATGCAGCCAAAATCATCAACCAAATACATAATTCATACCATATTCTTCCATCCAAATTCAATACTCAAATCCATGCTAATAACCTATTCAAATACTTAACAACTCAACTTTTAAAAATCATATTTCATCAAGGCATTTCTCAAGCATTCAACCATGGCAACTCTCAAAATCTTTAACATTTTTTAAATTAAAGGTATGGGCTAGCTAGAATACGAAGCAATGATATTTAAAACGTAAAAATCATCAAAAACCGAGCTGGAAACACTTGCCAATTAAGCCTTTCCAAGCGTCGAACCGTAATAAAATTTTAAGCCCTTCTTTCTTTTCTATTTTCGGTTACTAACAAAGATGAACAAAATGATTTTTTTTCTTTTTGTTTTATTAAACTATCATTTAATAATCTATTTACTAAAATGTCCTTTTAAAACTTTAATAATTTCCATCATACCAAGCCAACATATCCCACTAACTTATTTATGGGCTAAATACCATTTAAGGACTTTCACTTTAAAGTTCTATAGCTATTTCATACCTTTAGCTAATAGAACACTACTTTTGCATTTTACGCGATTTAGTCATTTTTCTCAAATTGAGCAATTAAACCATAAAATTATCTCACGAAATTTTCACACATATCAAATAACATCTTGTAAACACCTAAAATAATAATAAAATATTTTTTTGACATCAAATTTGTTGTTTTGAAACCACTATTCAGATTTAGCTAAAGCCGGGTTATTACACATTCTTACTAACACTCATTGATTCGTTATACTTACCTTTCTTTAGAGTTAGCCATAAGCCTTGTTCTTTTAGAATATTCTATACACTTTACTTACCAGAGTTCATCATAGGTTCCTTTCTTTTCATTCAGAATCCATCAGACCAGGGCATCACCAACACACTTAGAAAATCCTTTCACTTAATCGAGTTCAACATTAAGCACTTGATACTTAACCTTAAGCCTTACTTTTCTAAACAACACTTAACTTCATCAGGCGAGATGTTACACTTACAGTATATGCCCAAGTGATAAGTAAGTTGGCATACTGAGTCTGTCTGTGTTTTGTATGCACCATTGGGCGTGCTATGTTTAATATGTGTAAGTCCCTCAAAAAGGTTCAGTTGTACTATCAATAATATTATGTACGATTTCCTTTTTGCAACTCACTAATTTCATATGAACTTACTCTATTACATTTTCCTTTTAAAGCTTGGTGACTGAAGGAAGATTTTGTTTGAAGGACTATGCCAGACTACTGCATCTTATGAGCTGAATGTTCTGTTCTGTATCTTGCATAGCTGATAGGGGTGGCATATAAATGTATTTTGGAAAAGATATGCACAAAAAACTTCTGTCTATTAAAACTCTATTTTTATGAGATCTTTATTCAATATCAAAGTTTAGACTTAAAGTTTTACATTCTGTTTAGAAAAATTGTTCTGTCTGAACTTATACGCCATATGGCTTGAACATAATTATATACTATTAATGATTTCATTTAAACTTTAATAAAGCAATAGTTATAATATGTTTTATATCTATAACTTTGTAAGAATTATATAAAGCTTTCGCCAAAATGTTTTGAAGTTAGTTTGATTTGAACTAGTGACACATCATACTCGAATCCAAATATTAAGTCAGGTTTGGCGTGTTACGATGGAATTTCTTCAAATTTATCATATCATAACTCATTTTTACTGTCCTACCAGACTTCATTGAAAACCACCGTGGTGTCAAAACTCACACCACAAAACCTCTTAACACTTAGTTATACCCTATTTCCCCATCTTTATCAATCACACTTCATATACCTAACATAGGTACACACTCAAATACGCTACAATCATTTTTTTAACCAAAACATACCCATTACACCTGTAACACCCCTAACCTGTATCCGTCGCCGGAACAAGGTTACAGAGTATTACCGAAACTTTCAGAACACTTACAAATAATTCACGTTAATTATTGTTCATTTACCGAAATTATTCATAAAGTCCCTTAAATGGACCCACGAGGCCCAATTTGAGCATTAGAATTGAGTCGAGACTTAATCGAGAACTCTAAAAATTTTTCGTAAAATTTCTAAAATTTTCGTAGGTGCAGGGCTCACACGCCCATGTGGTCTAGAGACACGTCCGTGTGACCCAATGACACCCCCGTGCTGAAGGCCGTGTTCAACCCTATGTAACTCTCTGACTTGTACCACACGGCCAGCCACACGCCTGTGTGAATAGGCCGTGTGATCAATTTAACTTTCAAAAATTAAGTACATGGTTCACATGGGAAAAACACACGCCCATATTCTAGGTCATGTAGCACACACGGCTGAGACATCCGCACGTGTCTCTACCCTTGTGCTCAATTTTGAGCATTCTGTTTCTTGAATTTAAGATGCAGGGGACACACGGCCTAACCACATGCCTATGTATCAGGCCGTGTGTCACACACGGTCTAGACACAAGCCCATGTATCTGCCTGTGTGGACAAAATAAAACCATTTCTAGCTTCATTTCTTACCCAAACTTTTACCAATATCTTGCACCAAAACTTATATCCAAATACCAACCAATTCAAGCATTATAACATGACCAATTCAAGCATCTAACAAAGTATATCATTATATGCATACCTCAATCAAACCATAATTTATGTACTCATGATAATACCATAAGATTTCCTTAATAGAGATCCCAAAACATAAATCATTACTAGCCATTTCAAATAGCTAGATTACAAACAACATTTATATGCCAACATTTGGCTAAGTTACCTACACATACCATTATACCAAAATGAGGTTATTATTTATACCAAAACAAGCTTGTGGATAGTGTGATGATGCTCCAACTATTCACCAACCTTCATAAGCTTTCGAGCACTATAAAACAGAGAAAAGTAAACCTAGTAAGCATGTTATGCTTAGTAAGTTCGTACAACTGGAATTAAACTTACCAATCTCTTTATTAAAATTAAGCATATAATAACATGTTTCCATCAACTTGGTAAAATTACCTAAACACATGCATTCAATCAAGAAGTTAGTAACTTAAATCTCATATACAATAAGTAAACATAGATGAGCTCATCATGCTATATTTGTAACAGCCTGATTTAGACCCTAATCGGAACGGTGGTTTAGAGACCACGAATCCGAGTCTGAAAAATAATTCAAAATTATTTTATGTGTTTATTATGTGTTTATTTATATCTGTGAAATTTTCGAGATTTAATTTTTTCGTTTGAGTGCCCGATTAAATAAAAGGACTTAAATCACGTAAAATGAAAATTTAGTGGTTATTTTTAAAAAGGGCCGAATTGCTATTGGCTTTATTAATGAAAGCCTTTATGTTGCAATTTACCCATTAAGAGAATAAGTAGATGGTACTAGGCATATGTTATATGGCTTTGTTATAATATTATTAAGATTAAATAAGTAATTAGGTAAAATATTATTATATGTTATGATATATATCAAATTAAAATAAGGTTTTCATATTATTTTTCTCTTGGCCGAAACTTAAACAAGAAGGAAAAAGAAAAAGAGGCTAGGGTTCAGTTATATTCAAGCTTGATTAAGGTACGAGTTTATCTCAGTTTTTGATAATTTCTACGTTTTTGAGATCGTTGCTTAGTAATCTTCAAGACCCAAGCTTTAATTTTTGATGTTGATGAATATTTTGAGTTGTGCCATTGTTGATATCTTGTGATTTTTGTTGTTTGATGATGAAAAATGAAAGATATGTTTTAGATTAACATGTTTTGTATTGGAGTTTTTGATGATTTTGAGTAATTAGCACTAAATTTCAAAAATAATAATTTGAAGGACTAAAATGTGAAATAAATTAAATATATGGACTTGTATGGTAATGGGTAAGATTCGTCCAAACATGAGTGTCTTGAAATTTTGTATATTTTGTGTTTTGTGCAATAGGGACTAAATTGTAAAAACTATAAATGTCAGAGGTAAAATGGTAATTTTCCCATTTATGTGTTTTTGGACTAAATTGAATGAAAATATGTTTGAATGAGCTTAATTTGAATATGTTTAGATCAAGAACCAAAGAAATCAGATTTGGATTGGGGGAAATCGAAAGTTGTCGACTAGTCGATCCGTACCCGTTTTTTGTTGTCCGAGGTAAGTTTATAAGCAAAGAGTCTTGTTTAATTTTATATAAATGTTAAATATATATATGATGGTTTGAAAAGCATAAATTCATATGTGTTATTGCCGAATGAGAATAAGCTTAGTAATAATGTTCAAGCATTCGATTCGATCAAGTTACAACGTCCGAAAGCCCCGTATGAACCTTAGGAATAGTTAGGATACATATGTCATGACATAGGATTCTGATATATGTGTGTGAGTAAGACCATGGAATCGATATGTGATTCCGATATGTGTTTACGAGTAAGACCCTGTATGGGATAGTGGCATCGATATGTGACTACATGTAAGACCATGTCTAGGACCTTGGCATTGTACGACTTGTGTGATTATACGAGTGTCCTATCCAATTCTGAATGGTTCATCGGGCAAAGATAAGTTATGGTCAAGTGTGTAAACGAGATAAATAGACAGGTATTTATTAGCTTATTGCTAATTAAATGAGGTAAGTGTATTCGACCTTATGAATATTATTGAATGATTTACCATTATATGCATGTGTGATTTTATATATTCGGCCACGTAATTAATATGTACATATGAAACCATATGGTGATACATGGGCTTATGTTTTTCTGGATTTCGAACTAGGTTTTATGATGATAATTTAGCTTTGAAAATTTGAACAATAGTTTTGATGACTTAGCCTTGTGAACAGTCGGCCAAAGTAATAAATAATTATGTGCAGGTATAATATTATTGAAGTTGAAAGTTGAAAATAAGCTTGATAATGATATTGTAATTTAGTTTGTTAAAATAAGTTGATTATATTATCGGTTTGTTGTTTGCTTATGACTTACTAAGCTTAAATAGCTTATTGTGTGTGTTTTTTGTCTTTGATTTATAGATTTTGGAATCAAGTTACAAGCTCGGGGATCATCAGCAAAGCTCATCACACTACCTACTATATTGGTATTTGTATAAGTTAAACTCGAATTGTAACACCTCCTTACCCGAGACCATTGCAGGAGTCGAGCTTGAGGCGTTAACAGACTTAATTTATCACTTAAACAATTTCAAACAATTTATTTCACCTTTCATAATAAACTGTTCATCTGCGTCACAGTGGCTAAAAAAATCATATCTCGAGTTACGAAACTCAAAATTTAAATCCGTAAATTTTCCCTGAAACTAGATTACCAATTATTTTCCAAAATTTTTGGTCAAGCCAATTAGTACAGTTTATTAGTTAAAATTTCCTCTGTTTCAGTGTTCGACTGCTCTAACCTCTGTTTACTACGAATCACTTTTCTCTCTGTATAGAATTCAGATGACTATGTCGTTTGTTTCTCTTAAAATTAGACTCAACAAGGAATCTATAAATATAAATTATGACTCCTAATTATGTTTTTAAAATTTTTAGTGAATTTTTAAAGTCAGAATAGGGGATTCAGAAATTACTTTGACCCTGTTCCACCAAAACTCAAATTTCTCATAAAATAGAACTCATTTACTTGTTTTGTTTCTTTCATATGAAAATAGACTCAATAATATTAAATTTAATATTTTATTCACCATCTAATTCTATCTCTACTATTTTTAGTGATTTTTCAAACTCACGTCATTGCTGCTGTATGATACTGTTTTATAGTAAATTTCACCTTTTTATGAATTTCCATGGATTAGATAGCACATTAAGCATACATAACACCAAATATGATCTTGATTAGCCATTCCAATGGCTAATAATTACCAAACATTTCCTTACCACCCAATAGCCATATCATAAGATTATATACACAAAATGATTATAATGCTATACATGCCATACTCAAAATATACAAGCCACTATACCAAAATGGTCCGCGGATAGTGTGAGCGAGCCTCCGACCATTCCCAATTTTTGAGCTGACTTGTCAAAACTACAAAGAATGGAAATAAGGGAGTAAGCATAAATGCTTAGTAAGTTCACATGTAAATAGCAAGTAACATAATCATGCAATCCAATATAAAACATCATTTGCATAAATATCACAAAGACATTCATGTTACATTTGCATTTACTATCTTACCACGATTTCATCATACCAAGTTCTCAACCCGAGGGTTTAAGTACATATCTATCCAATTTTCTCATTCACCACACTTACCAACATGTCACCTTCGTCTAAAGTATTCTCCTTATTCACTTAAGATTCACCCGTTGAACACATCGGAATATAATTTAAATACACGGATTGCATGCACATAAGTGTCATACTCGCAGCTAGACAAACTCAATAGCCTGCAGAAATTATGTAGCCAAGCTACCATGTAACCCGCCCATAAGTGAACCCAGACTCAACTCAACGAGCTTGGGCGTTCGCATCCATAAGTGAACTTGGACTCAACTCAACGAGTTTGGATGCCTAGTTACAACTCACGAGGACTCAACTCAACGAGCTCGAAACTTAAATATCCTAGTGACATGTCACTTATATCCTAATCTATTCCCAAGGTTCAAATGGGATTTTCCTCAATCACACATCTTTGCCGTCTTCCACAGAATGTCGGAACCGATACTTGGTAGCATTTCATATTTATCAAGTACCTCACATAATTTGCATATTACTAAATAATAATCCACAAAGCATAATATTTCATAATAATAATCATCATATCATATAAATAACATTAAATTACTTAAAATGACAATTATGTTACTACATTTACACATGAACTTACTTCGGTACAAAATGTTAGAAATCGAGCCTATTCCTCGTAAACTTTATTTTTCCCTCGATCACGACTCGAATCTTATTTCTCTTGATCTAAAATGCCAAATTAATTTATTCAATATACACATTCATCAAAACAGCCCCTACTACAGGCTCAGATAAAAATTACCATTTTACCCCTAGCTTTTCAATTATTTACAATTGTGTCCTTAAGTTTGTACAATAAGTTACATGCATTTCCCATGACATCTAGGCATAGCTGAATTTCCTAGTGTCCATAACAGCCCATATTTCACACTAAAAATCAAATTTTTACCATCAATTTTACCCTTTTTACAATTAAGTCCCTTTTTAGGTGTATTCACATAAAACTACTAGGTTAAAGTTGTTAAACACACATCAAACCATCATATTCCTTCATTATTCATCAAAATACAATTATGTCACACATGGGTAAATTTTCATACATGCATCCCAGCTCAAAATATTGCTAGAAAATGATAGAACATGCTTTTTACATTTTAAAATCGAAAAAAGCATTAAAAACGGGCATGGAAATCACTTACAATCAAGGCTTGAAAATGTTGAAACCCTAGCTATGGTGACAAGCAAAATTCAGCAGCCCTTATGGAGAACATGAGTCCATATTTGTGTTATTTTTCCCTTTTTAATGACTATATATACCAAATGACAAAAATTCCCTTAATGCCTTTCTTTGTAATTTTTCATGTACAAGCCCATTTCTGTCCAAAATTTTAGAAATTTGTTAAATTACTATTTAAGACCTCCTAATTAATATTCCAGAACAATTCCATACTAAAAGCTTCTAGAATGCAAGTTTTGTAACTTATTCAATTTAGTCCCTAATTTCAAATTAAGCACTTTATGCATAGAATTTCTTCACGAAATTTTCACACAATCATGCAATCATATCATAGACCTAAAAATAATTATAAAATAATTATTTCTATCTCAGATTTGTGGTCCCAAAACCATTATTCCGATTAGGCCCTAATTCGACACGAATTATGGCATGTATAGGCTGAAGTGTGTTTTTGAAATGATGAATTTTGGTTGTGTATAAAGCCATACGAAAATGGCTTAATCTTTATGTTTAAAGTTGGTTATATTGCTTATGGTTTGTGTATGTTTTAGTTAAAGTGTTGTGTGCCTTGAATGCATGGTATTGTGGTAGGTATTATATACTGGAAAGGATGATGAATTTAAATATTTATGAGCAAGCTTCGGATATGGTCATGTTTGAAAGAAAAGTTCATGTGAATTATGGATTAGTTAAATGGGTGAATATTATTTATGAAATGTGCCTTGTTGTGCATTAAAGTGGATTAATGACTTGGATATGGTATGAATATATTGACCGTATATATATACATAGGTAAACTCAATGGTTTTGATTATGATTTTTGTTAAGTTTAAGTATTTGATCATTCGATTGATGTGTTTAAATAAGGTATAATTATGTAGTTTGGCTTTAAAAATCAATTAGTTAAATTCTAATGTGAGATAAATATGTTTGGTACGTTATTACATGGTATATAAGATTCATACTTTTTAAACAGGGCTAAATGTGGTTAATGACTTATTCTTATGAAACAGGATTTGCAATGTAAACTAATTTGACAATTATTTGTAAAATGTATATGCATGATCAGTTATAAAACATGATTGAATGAGATGGTTATAACCAACTTGATAATTGGTATTTGTATATACAGCTATTTCTGCATATAATGAATTGACTTGACTGTGATTTAGTACTTGTCCATATTGATATATTTTGGGTTTTTAATTTGGTTTAAAACATGCATGTACGTGATCCTAGGAAGCATATATATGTAATACGTTTTTAAATTTGTATTTCGGTATGGGTAAACTATGTTAACCGAATAGAGGAAAAGTGAATATGATTATGTATTGGACTTATATGGTGCATTATTTTAACATTTTGGTTGGTTTACTTGAGTAGTTCAAATGTTTGAGCTGGAGATTTAATTATAAATATGTATTCATGAATTGTAAATTTTGTAAATTGGTGAGCAAATGCTATTATACAATATTTTATTTTATGAAATGAAAAGATGTGTATTTGGTTGCATAGGACATGCGCATAACATTTACATGGTTTTAAGATTTTTTTCATTAGCATGATTCAAAGGCTATAAAAGTTAATATATACATATATGATAAGTTTGTAAATCAAAATATGTTCTTGGTTAGAAGTCTAATGTTTAATATTTACATGTTCTTGTTGGCATTGTTGTATACGGAACTCTGGGATCATTTGCATTATTGAATCGAAGTATGATAATTTTGTTATACAAATTTTTACTAGATAATTAATATTTGAATTTGAACTGAGTTATTTTTTATCGGTAATACCTCGTAAACCTATTCCGGTGACGGATGTAGGTTAGGGGTGTTACAATATTCTTTCAAGACATTTTTCATTTTTCATTTCATAATCCACATAACAAGTCAAGTATTTTATCCGTTGAATCATTGAAAGTCTAATGGACACTCAAATAGTACACTCAAGGTGTACAATCAATAACCTGTCAATTCATATTCAAGAGTACCAATTAGGGTAGGTAATCAATGAGCACACTCTCGAGCCACATATCACATAACAAGATTACTTGTCCAAGCTAAATCCTGTTATACTTGTCCAAGCTAAATCCTATTTCCAACATATGCTCATAAGAGCTTAATCAGGATTACCCGTCCGGGCCAAATCCTATCTTTAACATATGCTCAAGAGGGCTTATATCAGGATTACCAGTCCAGGCTAAATCCTTTCTGTAATGAGATCAATAGGATTACTCATTTGAGCTAAATCCCATCAGCAACAAATGCAGGACCTCATTAAATAAGGGAAATCACATTTATCCATCGAAATTTAATATTCAAACAGAACTTAACCTTTTTTATACAATTTCAAACATGTATTTATTTCCTATATTATAACACCCAAACAATTAATATACATATAAATCACATTCTATACAAATACAACATTCAATTCAACATATTTACATGCTCAATTAAGTTACACAAACTTACCCCGACACTTGTTTGCATATATAGATTTACTAATGTGAAACTTTCTCCTTTCCTCGATCTATCTTTGAATTTGAGTTATAGAAATCTATATAAATGAATTTAATCATAAATTATCACATTTCACATTCAATTGAACTCAATTTATATCCTAGGAAAAATTACCATTTTGCCCCTAAACTTTCCATAAATTCCAATTTCGTCCCTAGGCTTGGAAAATGAAATTCATGCAATTTAATCCTTTTTTCAAGCCTAACCAAAATTTCAATATAAAATTTACAACACATATTTTCTATAAAATTTAGAATTTTTCTTCAAGTTTCACAACTTTACAAATTAGTCCCTAAATCACATTTTCATCAAAAAGCACTTTGTAAAAGTTGTTTATCTATCAACAACCTTTCATTTTCTACAATAGAATTCTAATTTTTAGCATATTCATCCTTGACATAATTTCTATACTTTGATAAATTTTCAAATTAATCCCCTAAATAGATAGATTAAACTATCCCGGTTTCAAAAATATCAAAATTACCAAAAACGGGACAAAAAAACTTACCTAATTAAGCTAAGAAAGATTGTTTTCTCTTTCCTAGGGTTTCTATATATTTTGGGGAAGAAGATGACATAAAATAATATGTTAATTTCTTTTTAATTATTTATCATCCTTTAATTATTTCTATTTCTAATTTAGTCCTTGCCTTTTTCTAAATTTTATGGATGAATCATCAAAAATATCTACTAAGCTTTGATTAATGGTCTAATTGCCATATAAGGACCTCAAGTTTTGAATTCCATAGCTATTTAATCCTTCTAGCTACTAGAATTCAACTTTTGCATTTTATGTGATTTAGTCCTTCCCGTAATTAAACACATAATCGGTAAAATTTTATTATCAAAATTCTCACATGACATCTCTATCATAATACAAACCATACAATAAAATTAAAACAAATTTTATTTTCAGCTTGGATTTGTGGTCTTGAAACTACTATTTCGATTTCACTGAAAATGGGTTATTACAACACCTTTCACACACAAATCACACGATCATGTATCATAGTATACATCTCAGACACACATACATAGTTGCCTTATAGAATCATATACATCCGTACTTACAGTCCACTACATACCAGACTTACGAGGACACTATATTAAGATCTCACACATAATTTCAATAGTCAAATCAGGTACTCATCAACCGGTATTAGAACATTGATCACAAAGATTTATCTAGAAAGACTTGTAGGAGTCGATATCAAGGACTCACCTAAGACTCACCTACTGCAACTACCAGCTCCAGACTCAGATATCCAGTTCGACCTAGTAGCAACAACTGCTTAAATAACATGAATTCACCATTACAACCCATTTACTATCAGATTACTAAAATTTCATCTATAGATAATCCCATGCAGGGCTTCTTATTCATAACTTACAGTTTATATACTTCATCGCATCCTTTCTCCTAACATGCAAAATTACTAAACTTACCAACAGATGAAACACCCTTGGTTTATTCCAAGAATCCTTAGCTTCCAATTTATTTAATAAGAGCAACCAAAAAATAACATTTAATAGTAAAGAAAAAAAATTAAAGAATCATCTTGAAGGAAGAAGAAACTCCTCCCACAAACCCTCCTCACACGTATATATAATTCACTTCTATTTGGTGGAGATTGACAAGTGTCACTTGAATTCATAATTTTTCCTTCTTAGTAACCTACAAACTCCAAGAAAATCATAAATGAGAATCCTAAATGAATATTACTTGACTAGTCAATCCAATTGACTTCCAGCCAAATCATTGTACAAACCTTACAAGCACAGTACTATGACAACTAGGCGTACAATAAATATTTTGTGGTAACTCAAGCAATACTTACCCTTTTTTGCTTAATAGAATCTTTTTCTTTGAAATAACCCAAAATTAAAAATTCTATTTACATACACGGCAATTACTATACGCCCTTATTTGCCAAAAAAATAAATGGGTAGATTATATCTCTCTAAATTGAAAATTTTACTACTACACATCTTAATCTAAATCTGCTAGACTTGGGGTGTGACAACTATCCTCCCTTTCATAAAATCTCGTCCCTAAAATTTTCTAACTTGGAAGAATTTCATATCAACAACTGAAACTCATCGTTTGCGTCAGGTGCATACCCCAAATTGGAAACTATACTACTTACTCAAAACAACATCTTTCCAAGACGTAAATCTTAAAAACCCATACTAGCAAGAATACCAACCATTAGATCTCAATGGGCGAATTCAGGACTTAGCGGTTACTTACATGATTTTAAATGTTTCAAAACTTGATCTTTGATAGATGTTAAATTTATACTAGAGAATCTGAATAGTTACCACAAATTAAACTTCTTGTCCAAGATTACCTCTATAAAACAAATATACAAACCCTTTTCTAATCAATTTTGTTGAATCCATCGGAACCCTAATTTCCTTTTCAACTTTTGCTTCCATTGTCTTCAGTCTTCATAATTCTCAGAAGTAACATTGCATTCTTTCTTTCCTCTTTTCCTTTCACTTTTATTCACAAAATGGTTAAAACAACTACCAAAGGAAGGGGGCAAGACCAAGCTAGTCGAACCATTATTCCTAGAAATCCAGTTCCATTTAGACCCCAAGGTCCCAATGATACTCCACCACGTGTAGAAATTACGATGTATGATTGTAGTACTACCAAGGATGAAATGCACCATTATTTAGGGGTTTGACGTATCCAATGCCTAAACTTTGCCTGTAACTTTTGGTGACTCCAAAAATGTTGTCTCAGCGATAATTTCATAGGTTTCATCTTACCCTTAATTTTGTTGGAGGCCGAGTTCCACCTACAGCTTTATCCCTTCTTTTCTACAGTGCTAAATGAATACGACATTGCATAAGGGCAATTATCAACCTTATCTGAGTGGACGATCATGGCATTCGTTATCAATTATTGTATCCACAATGAGCCACTGTTGTTGTCACGTGTGAATATAGTACGTGAAATGTGCAAGTATACACGTCGAATCAAGTAATATAATGATAATTAATATCGACTCCACAAGGATCAATTAGGATTAATTTGGTTACATTACTGCTATAAAGTGTATGAATTATGCTGTGGCAAAATAGTGACAGAAATGTAATGAAAATTACAATGATGCTGATGTATGCAAAATGTAAACAAACAAATAAAAATATACTATTGCAAAGATATCAGGGAAAGAATGAGAGCATCAAATATGTTGAATCGGAAGGTTGGTATTACTAGGAATTTACCTTATAAACCAAAAATACATCAGCAAACTCTTAACCATTTTACCTCTCAGATTGGATCTAAGATAGTCTGCTTCTTTCAAGAACAAAACTTCAAGTTACCCCACTTAAAGCGATATATATCTATAGGCCTCAGATGTGATTCCCAGCATTGATTTCTCTTTGTTCTGTACAAACACTACTCTATGTCTAGAAACTACTATGGGTATTCTTTCGAACAACCACTTATATAATTCAATTTTAGTCCAACTAACCCAACCTTGTCAGAATTAGATTTTGTTTATAAGCATACTAAATATTCATCTATGTCTAGACTCTGCATGCATGCAATTCAAAAAGAACAAATTGAATGAAATAGTAAAATAAATTAAATCAAAGCTTCAACATTAATGGAAAATTAGAGTATTATCCAGTAAACCCAACCCAATGAGATTCAGCTCATGAGTTGATTAATCAAATCCAAATTCGAATTACCATTCAACATCTTAAAATTTTCATCGCACAAAAAAGCAATGTAAAAGAAAATAAGGAAGAACTTCAAGAAGCACACTTTCGCTGATACATCCCTCAAGTATGACATTGCAATGTTTCGCAAAGACCTAGTTGACTGTCTTCATCCTCTTCCTCACATTCTTCTCTACTTTTCAGCTACTACTGCTACCTTCTATTTTCACCTCAAGATCCTTCATCTAAGAAAGGCTTATTTTTTCTCTCTCTATTTTTTTGAATATTCCTCACTTTTTATAGGGTAGATCCCCCTCTCGGCATACAATTTTTCCTCTCTCTTTTTCAGGTAGATCTTTCTGGTACAAGTACAGCTGGCTAAGATTGGCACGAATTAAGTGTTGACTCAATGTCTTACTAGAATTGCCATTGCAATAATGTTGGCAATCCGTCCAACCTTTTGAAATGAAAAAACTACACACTTTCATTTATTTTCCCCATTCTACACCTACCATTCGAACATAAACAAATCATTTCCACCCACAAGTAAAAGTAACATAATAACATTTAAGCACAATCCAAGCTTCATAATGCAATGTTTTAAAATTAATAATATAATATCCTTAATTACAAATACATCTACTTAAGTACAAATAATTACCAAGTCTAAAGGCCTGAAATATAACTCTTTTCAAAAGTTATTAGTTGTTGGGTGTTTCCCAGAAATTTTACCAGCTAAAGGTAAAAAGGAAAGGAAAATATGCAAGCAGTGGTCATTTCAATGTACGCCAAGGATATGAACCTATAATCCAAAATAGTATTTCAAATCTTCATCAAATAAAAGACAAGTACATACGAGTCATTTACAAAGTTGAATTTGGGTTTAGTTTTCCTATGCGATGGCCCCTTCCTTTGGAGAGCATCTATACACAATGTCAGCCAGTAGATGCTCAAGCTACTTTAAACTAATATAAACTACTAAGAATAAGGCGTATACTAGATTTGGTGGATGTATTTTCTTTTAAAAACATATTCCAATATTAATTATAGGAATTAAGCTCAAATGGCTATCGACCAAATGATTCATTAAATTGGTTAGACGATTTCATCGTGCCTTTTACTGTTAAGGCTTGGCCTTATAGTTCAGATGATGAATTAGCACATGTTTTAGTGGGCATATAAAAGAAATTCATTTCTACTTTTACAGCATTTCTAGTCTTCACCCACGCAACTGGAATATTTGAAGCAATCATATTACAAGTTCTACTTTTTCTTCAAACCAGGCTAATTCGCATGTTACTGGTGCAAGGTCTTCTTCACACTCCCATACTATGCCTGGTTCAGCTCAAAACATAGACATTTTAGCCATTCTTAATAAGGCTCGAGCAAAAGAGAAAACTACGGCTACTTTCTCAATAAAAATAGTAGTCAAGAAAACTAAAAAGAGGCCCAGATTAGAGGAAAGTACTCAAGTGACTAGAGTAGTGAATGCCCTCCCTTAACACAGCATAAACTAAATAAGGAGCCTGCTACAATAGTTATTCACACTTCTCTAGTTCTCATTTACCTGATATTCTAGCACCACCAATAGAATTTGTTTACCCTACAGACTCCCTAATTCATGTATCTCATCCACGCTGACATAGAGTCCTGTAGAAGCCATAGCTCTAATTTATTCAGTTGTTCTACCCAGCATTCCACCATACAAAGATCCTTAAATAGAAGGATTTTAAATCTCAGGCTACATCTGTGGCTAGTGTAGGTAATGATAGAGCTTCCAGACCCGAGTGCCTATAGAGTTTTGAGAAATTAAAGGCATTGTTGACTGAGGCTCTGGTTTTGGTACAACCCGAGTCAGGTAAAGAATTCGTGATTTATAGTGATTCTTCCTTAAATGGTTTGGGATGTGTACTTTTGCAAGAGGGTAAATTTGTAGCTTACGCTTCAAGACAATTGAAGCCTCACGAGAAGAACTATCCGACACATGACTTAGAGTTCGCCTCTATAGTGTTTGCTTTAAAGATGCGGCGACATTATTTATTTGGTGAAAAATTCCATGTCTATACCGATCACAAAAGTCTTAAGTACTTAATGACTAAAAAGGAATTGAACTTGCGGCAATGAAGATGATTTGAACTGTTAAAAGATTCTGAGCTTGTGATTGATTATCATCCGTGTAAGGCGAATGTGGTCGCCGACGCTTTGAGTAGGAAGTCATTATTTGCTTTGAGGGCTACGAATACATAGCTGACATGGTCCGCTGATGGTTTAATTCTAGCTGAGTTAAGAGCTAGACTGACTTTTCTTCCACAAATTTGTGATGCTCAGAACTTGACAAAGAGTTGCAAGCTAAGAGAATTCAGTGTGAGTCTGGCAGTGAACTGGGTTTTCTGAGTGACTCCGATGGTTGTTTGAGATTCCATAGTAGGATTTGTATTTCGAAGGACACTGAATTGATTCAGAATATTTTACATGAGGCACACAGCGGTTGTTTGTCAATTCACCCGGGCAGTACAAAAATGTATAATTGCTTGAAAAAAATGTATTGGTGGAATGGTGTGAAAGAGATATCTTAGAATTTGTATCGAAATGCTCAGTTTGTCAGCAAGTAAAGGCTAAACACAAAATACCTTTAGGTTTACTTCAGCCCATCATGGTTCCTGAGTGGAAATAGGACCGGATTACTATGGATTTTGTGACAGGTTTTGTGACAGCCCAAAATTGACCCTAGTCGGGATGTGGTTTCGGGACCACAAAACCGAGGCATAAAAATAATTTAAAATTTATTTTGATGCCTATAATATGTGTGTGCTCATGTGTGACATTTTTGATGATTGATTTAGTGTTATAAAGGTGAATTTCACTAGAAGGGACTTAGTAGTGAACTTTGAAAGTACGATAGGGAAATGTGTGATGACTAATTAAAGCATGCATGCAAAACTATGGACTTACATGTCAAATTTCCCCAAATCAAGCTAGTGGCCGGCCATGACATGGATTATGGGCAAAGAAAACATGTTGAAACATGTTTTGTTAATGCATGATGAATTAAATGATAAAATAATTAATGATGTTGGATGAGAAACAAAAAATCAAAAAATAGCTCATCCTTTCCCCATTGCCGTGCAAGTGAAAGAAAAACAAGAAAAAATTGTTCATCCTTGTTCTTTCCTTTTGGCCGAAAATACTAAGGAGGAGATAGGATTTTTGCTTCATGCTTGGTTTAGAAGAGATCTAGAAGGAGATTTGGCTAAATTTGCATCAAGATTAAGGTATGTATGAGGTTGTGTTAGGAGTTTCATGCATGTTTTGGTTGCTAACTTGATGTGCATGTTAGCCATGGTTCAAATCCTTGTTATGCCATGGAAATGGCATTTGGCCAAAGTTGTTATTGTGTTAAAGCCATTGCATGCTAAATGTGAAGCTTGCTAATGATGCATGCAATGATGGATTGACTACTCTTGAAACTTCTTTGTACCAATTTTAAGTAAGACATTGAGTTTTTTTTTTTTTTTTTTTTGTTTAACCATGATTGAAGTTGAAAGGGGCATGATTGTGATGTATTCGGCCATGATGCATTCATGAGCATGGTTCATGCTTCTTGCATGTTAGTTAAAATTTGTGTTTTGGATGGCTATGGACACCTTGAAATTCGGCCTTGCACTTATATGTGTATATATGATTGCACATGATATTTTGATTATGAAGAAAGTGATGAATATGTTGTTTAAAGAAGAAGTTTGTTGAAGAATGTTGTGAAATTTGCATGTACATTCGCCTAGTACACATATATGTGAAAATCTTGCAATTTATTTTTGATTTTATGCAAGAATGACTAAGCATAATCGGCCACATGAGGGGAATTATTGTGCATGCATTCGGTTAGAGGCAAGCTTAATGATGCCTATTCTTGACTTAGGTAATCGGCTACCTTGTTGTGAGCTAAGGCCGAATGTGTGCGTAATTAAAGAAAATTGACTAAAGTGCTTAGTTATGTGATGTTGAATCAATGATATGTGTATTCGCCAAGGCTAGCAAGCGAGACTTTAATAAATTGAATTTGTTTGAATTAGCTCAAGAGCTTAGAGGGCCACAATTGGATAAGGGGAAGGAAAAAGTGATCGAATAGCCGTCAAAGCCATTCGACAACATCCGAGGTAAGTCCTCAAGAAATGACCCTACTCGAATTATGTGAAATGAAAAATTGATGTGTAATGACTATTGATTTATGTGTGTATGAGTATTTGAATGATACCGGGCTAAGTTCAAGGCGATTATGCTAGTGATATGTTTGTGTTTGAGCCTTAGTAACGAAAATGAAATATGAATGGGAAATGATTATTGATGTATATGTGTGCATGAGCAATTGAATGATATCCGGCTAAGTCCCAAGACATTTATGCTGCTAATTACATCCGGTTAAGACCAAGGCAATTGTGCTAGTGACTACATCCGGCTAAGACCAAGGCATTTGTACAAATTGTGAAATCGGGTTAAGTCCCAAGGCCTTTGTGCGGTTACCATAACCGGCTATGTCCCAAGGCGTTTGAACAGTAGCTATATCCGGTTAAACTCAAGGTATGTGATTTGAAAATTATAAGCTTGCTGGAAAATTTTCAGCTAATGCACTTGTGAAACTTCCCAATAACAAGGTATGTGTTGTGTGTGCTTTGCGCTAGGAGTAAGAGCGTATGAATATTCGCTCCTATGATGGAACGAGTTATCGGCCTTATGAAGCCGTTATTTGTGTATGAACATAAGAGTTGGGATGGTGAAGTAAGTATGATTATCTGAATGTGTATTAATGAAATGATTCATTTGGCTATGTGAATGTAATGCTTTGGTTAAAGCTGATTTTATTGCTTGAGACTTACTAAGCATAAAAATGCTTACTCCGTTGCTTTGGCTCTCTGTTTTATAGATTTTGCTCGGTAGCAATAGGATTCGGGATCATTAAAGTCGAAGTCATCTACACTATCAAAGCCTCCATTTTGGTATAATTTTGGTTGAACTTTGAAATGGCATGTATAGGACTACCCTAATGTTGAAGGTCATGTACCTTTCGGTTTTGTGTAAGCTTGGATAGCCATGCGAAAATGGCTTATATACGTTTTTAGTATGATTCTATAATAGTTTGTATGATAATCATTATGGGGTATGAAATTGTTTGAAAGGATTAGCCATTGGAATGGTTAATCATAATCACACTTTGTGCTATGTGTGCAAAAAGGGCCATTTGAATCGTGGAAATCATGAAATAGGTAATGGTTACTTTGAAAACAGATGCTGGCAGCAGCAGTGGTGTGGTTTTGAAAAATCACCAAAATTTGTAGGAATGGTATTAAATAGTGAATAAATTATGTAAATGAACCTTAATGAGTCTACTTTCATGTGGAATAAACGAAACGGTCATAGGAGTTACATGTTAAGAGATATTAAAGCTATTGTGAGATAGGGCCAGAACGGTTTCTGGGTCCCCTGTCGGAACTTTAAAAATTTATTATAAATTATCCAGAAATAATTAGAGTCATGCCCTATATGTACAGATTCCATTTTGAGTCTAGTTTCATTAGAAACAAACGGAACCAGTATTAAAGCCCTGTAAAGAGAGATATTCAAGTTGTAACGCGCGAAGGTCAGAGCAGTCGATCCCTGTAACATGGGTGACTTTAACTAATAAACTGTACCAATTGGCCAGACCAAAAATTCTAGAAATAAATCCATGGATGGATATATGAGTCTAAATTCAGGGAAAATTTATGGAATCAGTTTCCGAGTTTTGAAACTCGAGATATGATTTTTAAGGTGACAGTGACGCAGATTTCCAGCCTGTCTGGAAATGTCAAATTGGTGGGTGAAATATGTGGATTTGGCTTGTTAACCCCTCGTGTCCGACACCAGCGATGGTCTCGGTTCGGGGTGTTACAGGTTTTCCTTTAACCTTGAGAAAGAAAGATGCCATATGGGTTATTGTCGATGACTGACTAAATCAGCTCATTTTATTCCAGTGCATACTAGTTACGCACTTGATAAGTTAGTCGAATTTCACATTGGTGAAATTGTTAAACTTCATAGAGTACCTATGTTGATTGTATTGGATAGAGATCCGAGGATCACTTCACAATTTTGGAAAAAATTACAAGAAGCTTTGGGTACAAAGCTGAATTTTAGCACTGCTTTTCATCCACAGACTGATGGTCACTCTAAGCAAGTAACTCAGATCTTGAAAGACATGCTCCGATGTTGTGTATTAGAATTCCAAGGTAATTGGGAAAAGTACTTACCGTTGGTGGACTTTGCCTACAACAACAGTTATCAGTCGAGTTTGAAAATGGCATCTTATGAGGCATTATATGCTCGTAAGTGTCGAACGCTATTGTATTGGACCGAGCTCAAAGAAAATCAGATTCACGGAGTTGATCTGGTTAAAAAAATCAAAGAGAAGGTGAAGATAATTCGTGATTGTCTAAAAGCTACTTCGGATAGGCAGAAATCCTATGCGGATTTGAAACGGAAAGAAATTGAATATCAAGTCAGTGATAAGGTATTTTTGTAAGTGTCTCCGTGGAAAAAGGTTTTGAGATTTAGCAAGAAGGGCAAGTTGAGTCCTCGTTTTATAGGACCATATGAGATCACCGAGAGAATAGGGTCGATTGTCTATCAGTTGGCTTTACCATCCAAGTTGGAAAAGATTCACAATGTGTTCATGTGTCTATGTTGAGCCATTATCGATCAGATCCTTCACATGTGATTTCACCGACAGAAGTTGAGATTCAGCCAGATATGACTTATGGTGAGGAACCGATTAAGATTTTGGCACGAGAAGTTAAAAAATTAAGGAACAAAAGCATTGCCTTGGTAAAAGTGTTATGGTAAAGACATGGGGTTGAAGAGATTACATGGGAGCCCGAAGAGGCCATGAGGAAACAATACCCAAACTTTTTTACCGGTAAGATTTTTAGGTACGAAAATCCCTAAAGGGGGGAAAGTTGTAACATCCCGAATTAGAGTCTAGTCAGAACAGTGGTTTCGAGACCAAAAATTTAAACTACAAATAATTATTTTATGATTATTTGATATCCATGATATGATTGCATGTTTGTTTGAAATTTTCATGAAGAAATTCTATGCCTAAGATGTCCAATTTCACTTTAGGGATTAAATTGAATAAGTTGTAAAACTTGTTTTCTAGAAGCTTCAAGCATGAAATTGCATTAGACCATTAATTATAGGTCCTTAAATAGCAATTTGACCAAGTTCTAAAATTTTGGACAAAAATGGGCATGAATAGGAAAAATTTGAAAGAAAGGTCAGGCCTTAAGGGCATTTTGGTCATTTGGTTAATAAAAGAATAAAAAGGGAAAATAAGTTAAAAAATTTGCTCATCTTCTCCAATTGCTAGCCGAAATTTCCAATAGCCATAGCTAGGGTTTTTGTTCATCTTTTCAAGCTTGATTGTAAGTACTCCTAAGCCCTATTTTTAATGTTCTTTACATTTTTTAGATCCTTAAAGCATGATATATCCATTTCTAGCCATATCTTGAAGTAGGGTTCGTGTATGAAATTTGACCCATGTGTGACATGATTTTATTTGGATGTTTAATGGAGGAATATGTAAGTTTGATGTATGATAAACTTCTTTTACTAAGTGATTTTTAGTGAAAACACCTAAAAAGGACTTATTTGTAAAAAATGAAGAAATGGGTAGTAGAAATGTGGTTTAATGTGAAACATAGGCTAATATGAGTTAGAATATGAATCGGGTAGGCTTGGATAACAAAGAAAATGCATGTATTTCATTTTACAAGCCTAAGCACTAAATTGTAAATAAGTTGAAAGTTAGGGGTAAAAAGGTAATTTTACCAAAGTATGTGTTATGGGTCGATATGAGCAATGTGTGTATTGAACAAGTTAAATTTGACATTATAGATCAAGAAAAATGTGATTCGGGTCTTGATCAGGGGAAAAACAGAGTTTACGAGGATTAGGCTCATTTCTATCATTTTGTACCGTGGTAAGTTCATTTGCAAATAATGCAACATATTCCATGCTTTAAAAGCTTTAAAATTTCATGTATGGTAAGTACTTACATATTTGATATGATGTTGTATCATGTGTTTATTGCCTAAATTTTATCATGAGTTATACTTTGATTGTCCCATGAATATATGATTGGTGCTATGAGTATTGAAATCAATGTTAAGAGCAAGTTTGACAGAAATATGGCATCAAAGAATCTCGTTTGGACCTTAGGTATAGATTAGGATACAAGTGACATGTCACTAGGAACTATGTGATCTGAACTCATTTATTTTGTTTGAAACTAGACTCATTAAGGAGTCTAAGCATAAAATTTTATCTTATAATCATTTTTGTACGATTTATAATGATTTTCCAAATCTTGAATGAGGATTTTGAGCCATTCGACTGTCTCACACAACTTTGAAAATCTCATTATCGAAACCCCTTTACTTACGATTTCTTTTATACAAAACTAGACGCGTCAAGCTTTAATTACATAATTTATCCACTTTTAAATCAACTCCCACAATTTATGGTAATTTTTTTAAAAGCACTCATCTTCATTGTCCTTAGCAGATTTATACAATTTACTCAGTAAAGTTCTCATTCACATATTTAAAACATAATATCATATATGCCATCATTTAGAAAAGTCATTGACCTTAACGTATATACATAATTCATATTCATCCCGTTTTAAAACTTAAGACTTACAAAGGAATCAAACTCAAATACTTAAGAACTTACCTTAAATGTCGTGGGACAACTACGAATTGACTATTCCATTTGTTTCGCTTTTCCCTTTTCCGAGTTAAGTTCCTTTCGCTCTTGAGCTAGGTAAAATAAATTGGTTTGTTTAATTACTTAACTAATTTATTTAGATTCAAACATTGATAATTTTTCTTAATAAGAAACATACGACAACTCATTAACAACCATTCATTCACATCTTTATTCTTGATTACAATCGGCCATTATAACATATACAAATGCATATTAACCACTTTGACCGATTGTCCATTAACCACTAATTCATATACATAAATTTTACAACTCAACTCATCCTTCTCCACATTATTTACCTTAATTCACGTTCGGAAATCATAGAACACATACTAACGATTTAACGTTACAATTCAAATTTTCACACACCAATAAACACATTCAGCAAAACTTCATTTCAATTTACTCTACTAAATTATTTCTTGGCACCTTTATCACATTTTCACAATCGGCAAAACCATGTTACCAATCTAATACATCAAAATTTACTTATCCAAGACTACATTCAGCATATATATATATATATATATATATTCACATAAACACAATAGCCGATCGTTATTTATCATCTAATTCGACTTTCAATAACCTCAAATTATAAACAATATTCAATTCCCTAATTAAGATATCAATTGACAACTTCACAAACAAAGATTAACAAGCTTAGTGCTCATCTAATAACCATTTATAATTTAAAACTTCAAAAGTTCAAAATCTAACATTTTACTCACATGGCCGAATACATGCTTTGCCTCAACTAAGGAAATTTATACACTCACAACTCCATCAATTCATTAACATTACACTCATTCGGCCATTATACAAGCAAATTTAACATCTAAACAACACCTTCCAAAAGCTATCAAATTATCACAATTTAAGAAATTGCCGAATGCACATATGTTCAATAATTCATGAATTTAAACCATGGGTTAACTATACAATACACTTATCAATTTAATTTCATAAACAATTACATAAAAATCACATTAACATACCTTTGATTTATGAAATAACCATGGCCGAATGCCTTGGCTTCTTCTTCTTTTTTTTCTTTCACTAGTTACGGCAATGGGGAAAAGAAAGATGAACATACCTTGTTTCTATCACTCTTTGCTTCTTTTAATTATTCTTTCTTTCATAATATAAAGCCATTAACTATTATCATGCTAAAATAAAATGCATATAATATATATCAACCATCATTATGGCCGGCCACTAAATTAAAAGTGGTCCATTTGACATGCAAGTCCCTCATGTCAATAACTCATGCATTATTTGGCCACTTTAAATTTCACCTATCACATTTTCAACTCTTATCACATGGGTCCTTTCTTATAAATTAACACCTAATTGATAAAATCAAGGCACGAAATATTCACACATACAAATTCCACATACAATAAGCACAGAATATAACATCTAATTATTTTTGTGACTCGGTTTTGGGGTTCCCAAAACCACTTTCGACTAGGGTCAAATTAGGGGTGTCACAAGAACATATATATATAAAGAATAAGTTTAAGATATTTGATCAAATGCAAGGTTATGTTCATTATGTTAAATGTATGATTAATGCTTGTTTAAGTTGCATTTTATTTGCATGTGAACTTATTAAGCTTCAAAGCTTACCCCCTTTCCTTTCTCTTTCTTATAGAGTCGCCAAGCTAGCTCAGGGATCAAAAGATGTCGGAGACTCGAACACACTATCAATTGAATATTTGGTATAGCTAGTCTTATCATTTTGAGTATGGCATGTATAGGGACTTGGTCTTTTTGTTATGTGTCATATTGATTAGCCAAATGTGTTGGCTCATGAAGGTATTATGGTTATTTTGAATATGGTCATAAGAGGTGGCTCATATTGATTATTTGGGTTGTAACCCTAATTATTGGTGCATGCATGCAAATGTGATTATGTTTTAATGTGGTTATGGTTGTTTATGGTTAATGAGTATGATGGATGGAATGTATGTTTGGTGTATGAATATGATTAATGTGTATGACAATAAAGGTGATGCAAGTGGATAACTTGAAAGTAGGTTAGTAAAGATGATAAACAAATATGAAATTGGTGTGGAATATCATATGAATGCATGATAGGTTAAATAGGTAATATGTTGACATTACCAAGTCATATTTAACCATGAATGTGAATGCTTGAGTAGCCAGATGTGCCATGTTGCATGCCATGAAGTGAGTATAAGTATGTGGGTGTTTAAGGGTGGCAATTGGCTTGGAAAATAGCCTAGAAATTGTCCACACGGTTAAACACACAGGCATGTGTCTTGGTCCTGTGTGACACACAGTTCACCCCATGGGCTTGTGATCCGGTCGTGTGTCCCCTGCACCCTAATTATACAAAACAAAATGCCCAGTAGTAAACACAAGGGCAGAGACACGGCCGTGTGTCTTAGCCGTGTGAAGGACATGGCCTTAGGACATGGGCGTGTGCCCAGGCTCTGTGAACTCTACACTTAATTTTTGGAATTTAATTCGCCATACAGCCTAAGCACACAGGATTGTGACTTGGCCGTGTGACCTTATTTGGTTGATGACATCATAAACAAAAAGTTACACGGGCTTGTCCCAAGCCATACAAGCATGTGTGACCACACAGCTCCCACACGGGCGTGTGAACCCTGTCCTAGCGTCGGATACGGGCAAGGGGTGTTACAGTTCACACTTTTGGCAGATTCCCATGCTGTTCTTGCCAAATCAGACCTTAAGTTGGACTATACTTTGACCCAACCCAATACATACTCATATTGATGAGATATACTTTAGGTCATTCAGAAAATTTTCATATGCCTTTGTTACAGGGTACAAGACCTCCAAAATAACGAACAACTCAGATTCGTTCAAGTCTCATAACAAGAAATGATAACAATCACATACAATAAATACTAGATAACTCAGATTTCCACCTTAATAGCACAAATAGCTCAACCTAACTAACTGTTACACCGAATATGCCCCTATAATAAACTGAGAGATAACTATAGCAGATACCCTCTTATAACATGTTAATTCATAATTCTTTCAAGAACTTCCTTTAACACTTATTCAAATTCATCACAGAACTTTTCAAGTAACACCCTTAACCTGATCCGATTCACCGGATTCAAATTTTGAGTGTTACCACAAAAAACTTAACTGTCTAACATAATCAGTTCACAATTTCTTACTTCTATAAAACATTTCCTGTGGCACTCCAATTGAAATTCTTAATATATGAGGGCAAATAAAATACCCTACAATAGTTTATCTTATGAATCTAGATACAAATCTTTTTGAAAAAAAGTTTAAAAAAATAGACTAAAAGAGGTGTATTCCTATACTATGCCAAAATTTCCACATTATGCATAATAGCCCATTTTTCCACTATCATGGAAAATCCTAGCATTTTCCCTCCATGTACAGCTTTCCTTATATATCTGAATTGAAATAACAAACCTTGCAAGCACAAGAGTACTTAGTGAGCTCTATTTGTAACATCCTACCCGGTGAAGTGTAGTACTTGAGTATTGTTAATTGAACTAAGGCTTATAGTGTGAACCCCGAGTAAGGAAATGGTTAGAAATTTATTAAGTACTTAAGTTCTATGAATGCGTCCTTGGGCAAATCCCTAATTAAGGCAACCTCTGAGGTTTGGTAGACTCTTTCATAGAGTATACATTGCCTCAAAGGATATAATGAAAATAGTGAGTCCTATTGTTAAACCCCTAGTCTGATAGGAACGATAAACATAATGTTATCTTATTCTCTCATTAAACTATTTAGCTGGCCTAATGAGGACTAGTCAGGATTGGACAAATTTTCTGAAAATGAAAGGACATGCATTTAAAATAAGAGAGAAAATAATCACTCAAAGTATCGAAGGAAAGTTAGTGGAGGGAAATAAGCTTGTCCACTAAGTTTTCCTTTCATGTGCACCTATATAAAGCCAACCTTAGCTTCCTAAACAAGTTTTATACTTTTTTTTGGCAATTTATACTTTCTTTCAAAATTTTCTCTGCATTTTCCAGGAAAGCGTTAGAGCCAAAGCCTGTTTGAAGGATTAGAGTTCGCTGTAATCAGCTAACTTCACTATCATAAAACCTGGTAATAATGATGAGACTCTAGTTGTTTTCGTGATTATCTACGGGACCTTAGGATTTCATGCTTTAAGGACAAACTAAAGATTAAGGGAAGGAAACTTCCAAATTCTGGGTTTCCTAATTAAGTGTTAATGAAAGCTTATTTAGTTCTTCTGAAAAGCATGATCTGATAAGTTAACTATTTATGTTATAACTCAAGAAACTCCCAAAAGCTCTCGAGACAAGGGCAAGGGACCAGCTATTTAGTCACTATTGCATCTTCTAGTGAGTTCCTTCATACCCCATACGTGTGTTGTATATGTCTAGTTCAACGAAAAGTCTAGATTTGGGTGTCTATGTAAGAAATGAAAGGGCCTTACTTCATGGTGAGTCATTACCCACCTTACTCTGAAAAAGGAACCATATGGTCAAAACAAAGGAAGTGAATTTATGTCGTTGCCTTCATTGCAAAGAGCATTGAATTGGCAGATCGCAATACATGAATGATGTGGTGTAGCCTTTGGTAAGGCAAGTGTAATGCAAACCAAATTGCCAAAACGTAATAGAGCAAAATGAAATGAATGAACTATACAATCTCTAAACACGAACTAAGGTTTTTGGCTAGCACGAAGTAGGTTGTCTGCATGAAGGCATGGGTGTAGTGTATGCACCAAAATGAGTCATATTAAATTAGAGTCTATATAAGTTTGGTATTCGCCAATAGGAGAGCTACATGAAGTTAGTTTGTGTGTTGTATTCACCAATGGACAAACTCTATGTTCCACTAAATTGGGAAGAATCCTTCTGTCTGTGTGGGGTATAGATATCCTAATGTTTGCTCTGGAACTCACTAAGTTCTATGAACTTACTCCGTTTATCCTCCCTTCTCAGGACCACCGAGGAAATAAAGGAATGTTCAAGGACTACACTAGAGGATACATACTGTGTAAGGCTACTAGTGATTTTATATTATTCATGACAAATAAGGGTGGCGACAAGGCTTGAAATTTGAATAACAATATTTTGTAACTAAAATTTCTATTCGTCAAATTGTGCTCTTTCCTTAAATCTTTACAATGCACTTTTCTATTTTAAAAGTGTTTGGGTCCTTAAGCTTATATGTTTTATATATTACTAATATAGCATATATCTAATTGTTTTTGTAAACCTAAGGTTCTACCAATTACATTTCTTTAAGGAAAAGACTTTAAGATTGTAACGCACGAGAATAGGGTGCTACACTATTACCATACCTTTGAATGATACTTTGCAAATATTTTATGAATTTCTATATGTCGACTATTACTCTGCACCATTTGCTTCAGTTGATACCATTACAGTTTTATCACTCTTATATGTGCTAGTCATCAAACCCTTGTTATGCTTAATCTTTCATATTTAGTAAACTGAGGAAATCCCTTCCATTGTTTCCTAAATCTTTTGTCCCATAATACTTTCTTAATAGAACATTCCCTCATAAAACCCTTCCAACTATCTGTAACATCCTTTACCTGTATTCGACGCCAGAACCAGGTACGAGACATTACCAGACTTAAACTCAAACAAACATTCAAAACTGAGACAAAACTTTCCACTCAAATTTAAAACTTTTCGAAAACATTCATATCGTCCCATAAACAAGCCTACGAGGCCCTAAACATGCATTGGAGGTGGTTCAAGACTAAACCGAGAACTTTAGAAAATTCTACAACCCTTAGAAAATTTTTCATCAAAACAGGGTCACACACCTGTGTAGCTTGGGATACGCCTGTGTTGGTAGGCCATGTGGACACACACGCCCATGTCCCTAACCTGTGTAACTCTCTGTTAATAACATCATCAACAAATTGAAGTCACACGGCCAAGTCACACATCCATGTGCTTAGGCCATATGGGCGATTTAACTTTCATAATTTTCCATAAAATAGGCGCAAACTTCATACGCCCGTGCCTGAGGCCGTGTCGTTCACACGGCTGAGACATGCGACCGTGTCTCTACCCGTGTGGACAAAATAAGGCTATTTACTAAGCCATTTTGCCACCCTTCCTTACACCAACCTACACTACAACAAGCAACACCAATCCAAGCATATACATACAACCAAATCAACCATAAACAAGATATCAATACATCATTTGCACATACTAACATCTATCATGCATAAACATCATATACTTTCTTTTCCATTCATGCCAAATTCATCTTCATGATAAGCATCATCACATAAATATACCAATGACCAATTAAGAATAATATTAGCCAACTTCCAAAGGCCATATAGAAAATGAATCATTAACCAATACAATGCCAACACATTTGGCTAAACTAATACGACACATAACAAAATGACCAAGTCTCTATACATGCCATGCTCAAAATACTGAAATCAAGTATACCCAAAACAATTGTATGATAGTGTGAATCAAGCTCTGATGTTCCTCGATCTCCGAGCTAGCTTGGCGACACTATAAGGAATGGAAAGAAAAGGGGAGTAAGCTTTTAAAGCTTAGTAAGTTTGCATGCAAATAATAAGCAACATAAATCTTTCATTAATCATGTAACTACTCAACATAAGTTAACATAAATATCATCATGTATCTTAGGCATAACTTACTCATTAGCATTCTTACCAATAGTTCATCTCATACCGAAGTTCATACTCATAAGTTATACATACATACCTATACCAACTCGTAACATAGTCACATACTTCGTCATCTTTGACATACTCTTTGGATTACCCATTAAACACATGGAATATTATCGGATACATGGAAAATCTTGCACATTAGTGCCACATATATAGCCAATGCTACCTCATATCTCATAATACATAGGGCTCACACACAAGCTAATCACGGGCCTGCTCACACAAGCTGTCAGTCAAGACATAGCTAAACGGGCTATCACACAAGCTGTTAGGTATCCGCAACACATGCCGGACTACCCAGCCATCGGTAGGACATACATGACCAGCACCTGAATTTACATAAATCACATAACTCATGGTTTCCTAATGACATCACTTGTATCCAAAACTATTCCTAAGGTTCAACCAGGATTTTTCTCATCGACTAAACTTCTTTGAGTACTTCCATAGAAACAATCATACAATTTATGCAATATTAAGCATTAAATACATAATATAACATTGCATTATTTACACACAAACTTACCTCGGTACAAAATGGTAGGAAATGGAGCTAAATGTCAATAAGCTTGTTTTTCCCCTCGACCAAGTCCGAACTTTGTTTTTCTTAATCTATAATAGCAAATTTAACTTATTTAATTATCATATTACTCAATGCTATCCAAAAATTAAAATTTGGCAAAAATTACATTTTTGCCCTAGACTTTGACATATTTACATATTAGTCCTTAGGCTCGTAAATTGAAATGTATTCGTTTTCTTTGTTACCCAAGCCTAACCGAACCTAAATCATGCTTATAACAGTCCACATTTTTCATCAAATAACATTTCTATTACCCATTTTTACAAATTTTACAAATAAGTTCTTTTTAATCATTTTCACTAAAAATCACCTAGTAAAAGCTGTTTATCACACCTTAAACATACAATACCTTCCATCAAACATCAAAATACATGCATGCCACACATGGGTAAATTTTTAAACATGAACCCTGCTTCAAAGAAATGGTAGAAATAGGTAAATTGGGTTACGAGGACTTAAAAAATGTATAGAGCATTAAAAACGGGGCTAGGATGCACTTACAATCAAGCTTGAAAGATGACAAAACCCTAGCTATGGAGAGCTTGAAAATTTTGGCCAATGGTTGGAAAAGATGGACACATTTTGGCTTTATTTTCACGTTTTATTCTTTTATTTACCAAATGACCAAAATGCCTTTTTTGTCAAACTTTAAAATTTTATCTCACCATGTCGATTTTTGTCCACTAACTTAACAAGTGGTCTAATTACCAACTAAGGACCTCTAATTTAAAATCTCATAGCAATTGGACACCTTTAACAAGTAGAACTCAACTTTTGTACTTTTTACAAACCCTTTTGACTAAATTGAGTGTCCAAAAGTCAAAATTTCAAGCGAAATTTTAACGAAATAATTTCGTGAAACTGTAGACCATAAAAATTTAATAACAATGGATTTTTTATGTCAGATTCATGGTCCCGAAACTAGTGTTTCGACTACCTTCAAAATCAGGTTGTGACACTATCCATGTCTTAACTCATGTTCCTATTTCAAATAGTTGTTGATTGACATTTATTATAGGCAGATACCTATACATGTTGGTGAATACTTACGCAGATTTAATATTGTCAACAACTGATCAATTCATACCTTGGTTCAATACCACACAAACCCATACTGATATTTAGCTTCATAGTTCCTTCAGATAAATTTCACATCACTCTATTTCAAGACCCTAGGTATTCTGGATAACCAAATCTCAGATTCCATATGAATTCTGTAAAAATCATTATACAACCAGATATGGCAGATTCCAAGTAAATCTGCTTCAACCATTACATAACACGGACAAACTGACTACTACTTAGGTTACACATAGCTATGAACACGTTCATATTCATCACTAGAAGATTATCATGGCAGATACCCTTCTTAACATACAGAAACACTTTTTTTTTTCAAGAAATCCCCTTTAAGGCTTCTTCAATTATATCATGGATCTTATTCAACCTCTGACCTTGGACATATTATAACCTTCTCTCATCGTTAATTATTATAGAACTATCAAAATTTATTCAGAGCTTACCTAAGGTCAGATAAGCACATTTTACCAAAAAGTCTTAGGAGAACACGCCACAAGGGTCTTACGGAACCCGCCACATGGGCCATCATATACAGTATGTCGTAAAGGCATTCCTTCCAAATTCTACCACAAAGACATCTTTTCGTATATTGTCACAAAGGCATTTTTTTCATATATTGCCACAAGGGCATTCATTTCATAAATTGCCACAAAGGCATTTCTCTTAGATATTGCCACAAAGGTATTCCTTTCATATATTGCCACAAAGGCATTCCTTTCCTGGAGTGTTTACGATATGAATTTTCCTAGAATCACATTTCGTGAGGTTTGCCTATCATCGTCCTTGGGCACGTAGAGAACCCCTTTAGGTAATCATCACTCATAATTCCTTTTCATAAAGTACCATACACGTAAGGTCACCAGTCCAAGCTAAACCTTTAAAACAACAATAAATTATCAGTCCATGCTAAATCTATGTCACATGTATTTTTGAGTCCACAACAAATGTTGGAGATCGGTTTCTAACCAGAACTGCTGGAACAAACTAGCACAATCATCTTAGGTTACCAACAAATAATCAAAATAGCACACATCTCACATCATACATTTTGGAGATACTGTTACAACTATATTTCAATGTTTTAATACTAAAAGAACAATTGATGTATACCTAAACTTATTAAATTCACTGTCAGAAACATATATAATACTCAACAAACATTCATTCATTCATAGATATAATTCATCATCACAATTACCCATACACTCAGGCTCTTCTAACCTTTCATCAAATTACAAGTCTAGTTTATACCCTTTTCTTGTTTAGATATTACTTATATACACATAATTCTACTTTTCATTCATATAATTCTGTATATAATATCCTTACTTTGTCATTATTTAATCGTTTATACCCACAATTTACAAGTAAAAGTTAGAATAGAGACTCACATTCAAGTTGACTAACTTAATTCTTTAATCAAACTATACTTCAATGCATTTTTCAACCATATCATCAATATCACATTTCATAGTATACATTCCAAATGAACACACAGGTAGTCATGATTAAATATCACAATAGTCATGCACAATTTGTCTCATACTTAGACTCAACAGATTCTGATCAAATGTTCATGCCATCCTCAATTATCTTTCATGCACATATTAGTTTCTTCCAAAACTTAGATTATAAAGGACTTATCTAAAATATTTACAAGAGTCCTCATAAGAGAACTCACATTAGACCAAGCGACTTATTCTTTAACTTAATTTTAACTCAATTCCCATTCCTTCACAAATTTGAAATTGCCAGAATTCATATCCCACACACATACCTTTATCCCATTATTCGTATAAGTATGATTTCCATACTATCCATGATTTTACATTCATAGTTCAATCAATTTCATATAGAAATATTTCAGTATGAACAAAATATATCTACAAGGGTTAGTCTAGAAGCTCATCTGATCCTCATCTATTATTGTTCCAAGCTCCAGATCCAACCATATGACTAGAAATCACTTCTCAAAGAACATAGAAACATCGTCACAACTCATTCACATACCTTTACTCATTTCTCAAACATGGAAAAACCCGTACAAAGCCAAGTTTTCTTTAATCTTAACGTTCAACAAAAATTAACAACTTACTCTTCAAGATTCCACTTGCATAGCTAAAATACTCACTGGAATATGAAGTAATCTTCTACTTTAGATCTGATATTTAGTTCTACCTACGGGTGAGCATTCGATCGAATCAAAAATTTTTGAGTTAATCGAGTTTTCGAATCTTATTTTATCATCCTAACTTAATTTGAAATTTTCCCAAATTGAGTCTAGTGAGATGGAATTCGAATCGAATCAAATATGTTTTTACACATGATCATACAACGAAAAATTGAAGTAAATAAGTGAATAAATAAAAGCAACACAACATCAACCTAAATAAACAACATGAGTCCAAATAAACAACAAAAACAATACAACAAGATTATAATAGATAAAAAAAACATAAGCAAAAATCCAAAATATAGCAGAAACCTACACCAATCCAAACAAAAAGAACAGAACACAAAAAAGTCCAATAAACCAGCAACAAAAACACACCGAACTAATAACAATAACACATTAGCTCAAAAACCATTATAGAATAGTTTAAGTTTCTTCTTGTGCTTCAAACACCATTGATAATCTTGAAACATCTAGTAAAAGTATTGAATGAGTTAGTTAAATGATAAAAAAATGTTTGCAAAAATAAACTAAATAAACATTTAACTTTATAAACTAATGCTAAGTATATTACCTTCTTGATCTTCGGGTATTTTGGATAAGTCTAACAAAATTAAAAATAATAGTGTTAGTTAAATTATGGGAATGCTTACTAATATAAATAACATAAAAGCTTATTTTATAAATTAAAATTTATATATTACCATCTTCCATGGTTTGAAGTTCATCAACATAATCTTCAAGATTGATGGCATCATTAGATTTCTGAAGCCAATCTTGTGTGCAAACCAAAGCCGCGACCATGAAAGGAGTTAGAGAACTTCTAAAACTATCGAGAACACATCCACCCATGCTAAATGCACTTTTTGAGGCAACTTTTGATATAGGAATAGCAAGAATATCTTGAGCCATTTGTGCAAGAATAGGGAATCTAGGACTGTTCATTTTCCACCACAATAATAAATTAAATGAACTTGAATTGTTTACTTCTTCATCCTCACCCAAATATCTATCCAACTTAGATTTGCTTTCTAATCCAACTTGTTTCTTCTTCTTAAGGTATTTTTTATTGGCAAAGCCTATTTTCATTTCTGACTGATCTATTTCCATTAAACTGCAAAGATTTGTTGAAGAACTAGATCTACCTTCAAACAATTGCTTTCTATCGGCATTAGAAGAATACTCATTGAACAAGCAATGTAATTTTTTATCAATCATTTTCATAATGCCATTAGCAATATTAGGAAAAGCAGTTAACCCCAAGGTCCAAAAAACTCATTTAACATCGCAGATCAAAGATGACCACCAAGTAAACAGCCTGTTGATCTTGTTTCCATCACCTTAATACTTCTTATACTTATCTCTCATTTTTGAAGTAATAGAAATTATGTCTAGATCTCCACAATCTTGCCACCCATCAAAAAGACAATGCACATCTGTCAATACTTCAAAAAGTGAATGAGAGGTAACATGAAAAGATCTAGACACCTTCAGTGTAAGATGATAAAAAGGCTCTAATATTTTTATAACTCTTCAAAAAATTTCCCAATCATCAAATATAGGAACTCCATCTCCAGCAATAAGGTCAAGAAAAAAAATTATGATTATCATGCACATATGATTCAAATGCACGCTCATATTTTTTCTGCCACCTTTAACATCAGATATGTTGAGTTCCATCTAGTAGGCACATTTAAACACAATTGAGCCTTACCATCTATCATTTCTTATTTTACCTGTTGGTTGAATTTTGTCAACCACGATGATGATGCTCTTATATACCTCACAGCACCTCTAACTTGATGCACAGACACAGAAGCATCCTTAATACTGTATTGCACAATGAGATTAAGAATGTGTACAACATATCTCATATGCATAAATTTTCCATTTACAATAGAAGCATTTCGATGATTCAATTTCTTTCTCAAATATTCAATGGCAACACTATTGGCGGATGCATTATCAACTGTAATAGTGAATACCCTCTCAGTCCTCCAATCTCAAAGACATTTTTCAAGGGCTTGACCTATGCTTTCACCTCTGCGAGTAGTTATTGGGCAAAAACTTATAATCCTTTTTTGCAGCCTCTATTCATCATCCACCCAATGTGTTGTTAAAACCATGTAAAGTATCCTCTACATGAAGTCCAAGTGTCTATCGTCAAATAAACTCTACTTGTATCTTTTTCAAAATAATTCTTCATTACATTATTCATGGAGTTAAATAAATCAAGACAATCCCTTCTAATTGTCCAATAAGATGAAGACTAAACCGTGGGCATGCGATAGAAAGAAATTATTTGAAACCCTCTCCCTCTACAATTTTAAAAGGCAATTCATCCACAATTATCATACGAACCAATGCCTCTCTAACAGCATCTTTATCAAACACCCAAGTTGATAAATCAGTTGTTTCTTGGCTAACCTTCACAAATGCTAATTCTGATTGCTTTGGGTCAGAAGTATTATCTCGAAGTCTTTTTAGGCATGATTTTAAATGGTTATTCAATTTTGTTATAGAACTCAAAGTTGATTCCATGTTGTAAGTAACATCACAAGCATTGCACCTTGCTCTCTTCTCCCCCTCTTCAGTCACAAATTTGGTGAAATGGATCCAACAAGCTACCCTTGGAGTAATCTTTTTTCAAACATTTTTCTTGGCTGTTGTTTAATCATCTCTACTTGGGGAAGAATTTTGTGAACTTTGAGTTGAACCATCTCACTTTGGATCACTCATCTACAAGTAAACATTTTTTGCAATCACTAACCATGACCAATAATTGATTTATCTAATGGAAAATTAAATTTATTAACGATATAACAAAATATTAGTTTTTCATATATAACCATTTTAAAATTAGAGGGTGACCAAAGAATAATGTTGTGGCAAACAACACTTCAAGGCCTGCATTTACTTAAGGCTAAGGTCTATATAGTGGAAATTATCATTAGTATCTAACTAAAAGCAAGCTGAAGCTTTTATTACAAAATTTTCTAGATATACCATAATTGTCCTCATCTCCCTCTATGTAGTAAAAATCAATAAAATGAATTAAAAAAAGCTGACACTGTTTGGAGTTTATTTCTAAATCGGTTCTTAGGTTACAGTGGCAAGAAATATGATATCACAAACTTCAATAACAAGTAGGAAAACTTCAAGAGTTGCAATCTATACACCTATGAATCCTTCTAATTCAAAGTTCTTTCTCCAGGAAAATTAACAGTCCAAAGACTACTCATATTCTCAACCTATAATCCTTGACTTGAGCAAATGGAAAATAGAAACAAACATCTAGAATTGGAAATCAACTATACACCCATATATTGACGTTTTAAATCCTATGCTTCTTAAGCCAAATAATTATCTTTCACAGTTGCATTTAGCATGCATGTGATAGCTTGTAAAGTCTCCATCCTAAAACCAATAAGACAATAAAAACAACTCCAATTTGAATATAAGGCCACAACAACACCCAAGTGAAACCGACCTAAAGACACCACTTATATATGTAGGCCAAATGCCAACTAAATCAATGGCAAAACAAGCAAACTATAACCATAAATAAACAAAGAACATACAAGCAATGCATGTCCAACCCCCAAGCTTTGATATTATGCTAAGCACCCAAAATTGATTGCTAATTAATTGTCAAAAAGATGGAAAAGCCCAAGTCAAGTTTGAGGTCACAATAGACTCCGAAGTGAACTATTGATCCTACAACTGCAAATGCCTAGCATTTCATTAATTAATTTCTTTCAAACATCTTATTAAGAAGATAACTAGTAGATGTCGCCTAAATTAGGACTTAGCTATAAGTATCTAAGCAAAATGTGTCTAGATGCTTAATTCACAACACTAAAAAGAAGAAGCAAGAAAGCCAGAAATGACTTTACCAGGAGATACCAGAAAACCAACCTTCATTTTAGAAAAATCGGATATCCTTATCTAAAACAAAACTCTAAGGCATCTGCACTCAAACAAGTTAATAATTCTTCCATTTTAAAAAATTAACCAGAGTAGCATACACATTGAAGTTTAAATGAATGCCATTCAAATTTTGCATAGAAGCTATTTTTATTATTCTTAGAAGGAAAAAACAAAGTGTTTAAAGATGATTTTTTTTTCAAAAAAACAACCATCATGCATTTAAACAATAAAAAACAGAGAGATGAAAATAGAGCAAAAATCATTCAACTATTCAAAAATGTTTCGAGACAAACCTTAAAGATGCAGAAAATTCGAGCTTAAAATAGAAGAGAATAGAGTGCATCTGTCAAAAGGAACAACAACTCAATTTGGAGGTAAGGATTTTGATTTGAAGGTTTGAATGAACTGATAATTAAGAAGAAGAAAAAGGGTGAAGGGTTTATTTTGGAGATTTTTTAATAAGAATGAGAAGAATGGAGTTAGGGTTTAATTTAGGGTTTTTTTAAAAAAAAATAGATTTTGGGGTTTAAATTGAATGAAAATTGAAAGAGAAGAAGAAAACTAATTTGGACGATGGAGTTTGCAGGAGCAAGGGTTTGATTTGGGGGAGGAATTGGGAAAATAGACTTGTGAGGGCAGACGGGCTTAGGGAGAAAAGGGATAAAATAAAATGGTCTGGGCTTGGTGGCAAATTAGGTTAAAGTGAAAGTCTAAAATTTAAACAAAATTTTAAAATATAGTTTATATTCGATTTATTCGAGTTATTCGAATTGGAAAATTCAACTCAAGTCGAACTCAAAATTTGAAAAAAAAAATCAAGTTGATTCTATTAACTCAATTCGAATAATTAAAAATTAAAAAAAATTTCATTTTTTCAAATCGAATCAAATTTTGCTCACCCCTAGTTCTAGCCCAAAGGCAGCAAACCCTAAACTGTTTCCAAAGAAAGTTACAACAGCATTTTCAAAGGAAAGAAGAAGATAAAACGTCACTCTCTCTCCAACTCATTTAACTAATATTTATTTACAGATAAGACTCATGTTTCCATAAAAATTTGACACATGTCACACCCTTTCAAAATATCTTCACTAATGATCTACAACTGTAAATGCAAATATAAATAAGAACCCAATATGGACAATACCTAGTTACCCTAACCAGAAGGGTCCTAATTACAATACTCACAATGCAAATAGCATTGTTACTCTAATAAAATGGCGTACTGTGCCTTTGGTGAGCATTCCTTTCAAAATAATCTCTCCACCAAGTTGTTATCTCATTAAACAGCAATTGGATACTAGGACTTCGTTGGGCAGGCTGTTACATAATCTTAACCATTTAACACAGACTTCTTCTTAATATATGGCAAAAGATCAAGAAATCAAATTCTTACTTACTCTTGTAATGGTTACTATACATCCACACGTATACGCCAAATAATCATTTAGGTGAACTACACTACGCTAGATAGACTTTTTTACTACTATGCACCAAAACTTTAAACCTTCCAGAACTAGGGTGTTACATTTCATACTAGATAACTTTATACAAATTATATCATTGCCATAGATTTATTAGAATATGCCATAAGGGCTAAACAGAGATACGCTACAAAGGCAATATATGAAACACGCCAAAAATGCTAACAGAATATGCAATAACCATGAACTGTCGTGTTTGTGAAATGGATTTGCCTAAACTCACATCGCATGAGGTTTGCCCATTATCCCCCCAGACACGCAAAAACCATGGCCATCGACTGTTACAGTCCGGTTTTGACCCTAGTCGGAACAGTGGTCTTGGGACCACATATCCGAGTCAGAAAAATAGTTAAATATTATTTTTTGTACTTATGATGTGTGAATTAGCATATCTAAAACTTTCATCTGAAAATTCGATTGCTTGTGTGCTCAATTTGATAAAAGCACCTAATCGCGTAAAATGTAAAAGTTGCTTGCTACTTGTTAAAAGTGCTTATTTGATTTGGATTTATAAATGAGAGGTCCTTATTATGTTATTTGACCATTAAAAGTAAGAGTGGACATATATGGCCTTATTATAATGGTTTATTTATGTTTTAATGAAAGGGCAAAATGGTAAAATAATTATTAAATGAATTATAACTAAAATAAAGTTATGAAATTATGGACATTTGTTCATCCATGACCAAAAAACACAAAGTAAAGAAAATAAAAAGGCTTGCTAGGATTCGGCAATATTAAGCTTTGATTTAGGTATGTTTTTTTTTCGGTTTTTGATAATTTCTACGTTTTTGTAATCGTTGCTTCATATACTATCAAGCCCATGCCTCAATTTCTGATTTTGATAATGATTTTGAAATGTTCCATTGATGAAATTATGAGTTTTGTGAAGTTAGTTGTTGATAAATGAAAGTTTGATGTTGGGTTTACATGTTTTGTCTTTGGATTTTTTATGAAATTGAGTAATTTGGGCTAAATTGTAAAAATATTATTTTGAGGGACTAAAATGTGAAATAAATGAAATGTATGGACTTGTATGAGAGCTACGAAAATTTGGCTAAGCTTGTGTACAAGCAAATTATGTGTATTTTGTGAATTAGGGACTAAAGTGTCAAAATGTAAAAATACGAGGGCTTAATTGTGTATATATGGATTGTTTTTAATGAATGTGTGATTGAATAAGTTAAATTTGAATTGATTTAGATCGAGAACTAAAGAATACGAAATTAGATCGGGGAAAGTCGAAAGTTGTCGAGTAACCGATTCCATCTATCCGAATCCCTACGAGGTAAGTCGATATACAAATAAGCTTTTTTTAAATTGAATTATTATTATTCATTTGATACTAAATTGTGATGAATGAATGTCCGAGCTAAACATATGCTCTCTGAGAAAGTATCGACAATGTTTCGACGTCTGAAAAGCCCCGTACGAACCTTAGGAATAGTTAGGATACATATGTCATGACATAGGATTATCGATATCTGTTTTGCGTGTAAGACCATGTCTGGGACATTGGCATCATATCTGATTTCGTGTAAGACCCTATCTAGTACAGTGGCATCGACGTTTGATTACATGTAAGACCACGTTTGGGATGTCGGTATTGTATATGCTTTCTAATCTATCCGTGTATCCTTACATTTTCGAATGGTTCAAACGGGCATTACGAGAAAATGAATAACTTTGTGAAATCATATTAGATTCAGGTATGTTTACTTTGTATAGCCTATTTGAGAATGAAAGGTAAGTATTTGAATATGAGATTTGTGTTAGCACTGGTATACAAAGTATAAATGATTTGATGATATATGTTTATTTGTATATGGCTTACTAAGCTTTTGAAAGCTTACTTTGTGTGTGTTTGCATTGTTTTATAGATATCGAAGCTACTGTGAGCTCAGGGATCGTTGAGGATCGTCACCACACTATCGAACCTTATTTTGGTACTTTGAAAATGTATATATTAAAGTATGGCATGTATAGGCTAGAAGTTGTGGGATTATGTTTTGTGATGTATATATTTAGCCATGTGATATGACTAGTTTGTGTTTGAACTTATAGTTTGATAATGGTATTTGATATGTGATGCTAATGTGAAATTGTGGTATGTTTTGGTTGGCTAAAAGAAATGGTCAATGTTGAGAAGTTTGGGTAAGCAGTTGATTGAATGATGTATTGATCATATGTTTAGGTATGATTTTAGTTTAAGTTTTGGTATGAATTCATTGATGAATTGAGATTTGAAATGATTGGCTGGTAATGATAAGTCATGAATAATGTATGTTTTGATATTGAGATTGGCTAAAACTGGTGTGCAAATATGCTTGTTTTATTGCTTGTAGGTTTGACCCAACTGAGGTGGCAAATTGGCTATTCAAATGGCCTATTTTTTTTCCACATGGGTAGGGACACGAGCATTTGTCTCTGCTGTGTGTGACACACGGTCACATTACACGGCCGTGTGTCCCCTGGGGTACCCTATGAATTAATGTCAGTATACCCTCCAATTTTGACATAGCCTAGACACACGGGCGTGTCTACTGGTCGTGTGTGAAAAACGGGCTGGCACATGAGCATGTGGTCGGCCATGTGGCCAAGTCAGTAGCCTCATTAATTTTCACATGGCCTGGAACACGGGCATGCCTTGTGGCCGTGTGGATAAGTCAGTACGTATGCCCTGTTTTGCCACGACTTAGACACAAGGGCGTGTCTAAAGTCGTGTGAGGCACACGGCCTGTTCACACGGGCGTGTGACCTTTTAAAAGTTGAAATTTTTCTAAGTTTCTGAAACTTTTATATGTTATCGGATTGGTCCCGAATGCATGAGTTCCGCTTTGTATGCTCGATTTAAGTCCTTATTGAATGTGAATGAATGACATTTATTGTAATGATATGATTATTTGATAATGATTGTTCTGAATCTTATTATAAGTTCGATAATGCCTCTTAACCTATTCGAGCAATGGTTATGGGTTAGGGGTGTTACATGGACTTTCTTCAGATTTATCATATCATAACTCGTTTTTACTATAACAGCTCATTTTCTAGTGGTATCAGAAATAGTGATTTTGGGACCACAAATTCGACAAGTGAGTTTCTAAATATTATTCTTTAATATTTACGAGTAACTTAAAATATTATATTGGATTTTGGTTTAACAATTTTGTAAATTGAATGAATAGTTAAGTTCAAGTCATTGTCCCTAAAGTCAAGTAGATTTAAAAAATACAATTTTGGGACCTCGTTTCCATAAATTGAGCTCGTAAATATTATTTTTAAATATTTACGAATTTTTCTATAGATAATTTGAAATTTGGTTTGAATTTTTGTTGATTTGATAGTTAATTAAAGAAAATGACTAAATCATAAAAGTCGCAAAATTCAATCGCTATTAGTTTAAAAGGGTTTATTGATTATAAAACATAATTTGATGGTTTTAAATAGTAAATAAACATTATTACTATATAGTAGACGGTTTAGAATAAAAATAATATATATATATGTTATTTTATATTAAAATGTTAATTAATTTATAACAAAAGAAAAGAAAAATTACCATTTTTCACCAACTTCCTCTTAAAAACTGAATTCTCCATTTCTATAGAAGGAATTTTAAGGACTAAATTGATAAAATAAAAAATTTAGCACAAAATTGTTGTGAAATTTCAAAAATTATGGGCTATATATGTATAAGTAAAAATTCGGCTAGCTTGGTTTTAGGCCTAATTGTGATAATTGTAAAAGTTTTGGGTTTAGGGATTAAATTGAATAAAAGGTAAAAGTGTAAAATGTTGATAAAGAGTTATATATGTAAAATAAAGTGTTTTAAAGTATTTGAATTGATTAATTGAATGGAACCATTATATTTAAATCTAGAATCGGATCAATTGGTTGATAACCGTGGATGATTAGATAAGTTCGTAAATTAGTTAAACTATTTTTTGTGATATAATATCTATCTACATATATTGTGATTAAGTTCATTTACTTGTTAAATGGTAAGGGATGGAATGAATTAAGTTGTAATGTTAATTAAATTAAAGGTTATGTTTGAAAATGGGAAACTACATGGATGAATTATTATGTAGAAATAATGTGGATACGACTAAATGATATAGATATGAAACACGGCCCATATGAACCCCATGAATGCTTAGGATACAAATGACATGTCATTAGGGTTATTTACCGGCTCGAGTGCTGGTCTTGGATATCCTACTGATGGCTGAGGTCTTATATTTTCTGCACATTCTCCACAGCTCGTGTGAGCAGCACTGAGTAGCCTAACATCCCGACCCATAGCTTGTGTGAGCAAGCCCATTTCATTGCTTGTGTGAGCATTTACAATTATAGCTCGGGTGAGCAATTATAGTTATAGCTTGTATGAGCATTATTCTTGTGTATCCAATGTTATTTCATTATGGTTCATTGGGTGGAAAAACGAATATATAAAATGATTATATGAATCGGTTATATGGAAAAATGAATATATAAAATGATTATATGAATCGGTTATATGGACATAAATATACGAATAATTATATGAATCAGTTATATGGAAGTAGTTATATGAATTATGTATACGAAATGTTTATATGGATAGATATGTAAAAAGGGACATTTGAAACAAACACGTGGAATGAAAATGTGAAATGTTAAGTGAATATGATATGATTGAATTGAATTTTCAATGTGGTTACTTGTATATGTTTTATGACATGAAGAAATTACACGTTTTCGTATGTGTGAATTTACTAACCTTGTGAGACTTGTGATGTGTATAGGCAATTCAATGAACTCATGATCTTGATTATGATTTTTATTTTGAAAGGTTTAGGTTTAGTCATTTAAATTAATTCAAAGTTAACATCCAATATGAACTTACTAAGCTTTATGCAAGCTTACCTCATTTTGGTTTTTCCCCTTTGTAGATCATCGATTTTGAGCTGTATATAGGATTACTTTTGGAGATCACACTATTCGGCAACTTGTTCGATAATTAATTTTTCACTTTGGACCGGTTATAAGTGGTATGTAAATAAGGTTTTGATATATATGCTATGAGTATTTGGTTATGTTTTGAGCCTTTTGGTATATGAACCAATGTAAAAATGGTAAGTTTTAATGGTTGCATTGATGAATGTAATCGTGTAAATCTATTTGGTGTTGTTCATACGATTTAGGTAAAGAAATGTGCATAAGTTTTGGTTATTTGGTGAACTTATTTTATGACTGTGAACACGATATTATGACGATATATTTGATAGTTGAATAAGTAATGAATGTTTGATTTGTATGCTTCTCTTGTGCTTTGGTGATGAAATGGTCATTTTGCTTTAGGTGATGGTGAGCTTTGGGTGATGTTATGTTAGCAATGTGGGCAATGGTGTTATGTGTTTAATTAGGTATTGAATTAATGGAATGGAAGGTGTGGTTAACTAATGGTCTGATGTTTGAACAATCTATCTTTAAACGTTTGAATTGTGGTGCCAATTAGGGCATATTGGTTAGGCATTTAGATTGAATGTTTTTGGTATGTTTAAATGTGTTCTGAATATGTAAAAAATGGTTGGAAATGGTTTCGCTTGAGACCTGAGAAATGGTTGCTAAAATGGATTTTTTTTGAAGTTATTTTCGGTGCACATCGCCTAGGACACGGTCTACCACAAGGTCGTGTGCAATACAAGGTCACTTCACACAGTCGTGTGTCTTATTGATTTTTGGTACAGGTTTGTCCACATGGTCTCAAAGAGTTACATAGCTTGACGACATGATTGTGTTACCCTAAGTTACACATACTCAAGTTATTACATAGTTTGGCCACACAGCCATGTCTTTGAGCCACATGGTCTAGGTTCTATCACACGACTTGGCCACACGGCCATGTGACCCTTGTTTTCAGTTTTTACCATATTTTTCTATTTTTTTTCAAATTAATTCACATTAATTTCTAAACTAATTTTAAGGTTTTGAATACTCAATTTAATTCTCGTTTTTTAATGTATACTATGAATGATGATTGTTTATTAATTTATGATATTTAAATTAATTTTTGAATTTTGCTACTATATTTTCAGCCTTATTAACTGTGGTAATACCTCGTAACCTTAATCTGGAAACGGAGACGAGTTAGGTGTGTTACATTTAATGTCCTGATGGACTTTATTGAAAGCCATCGCAGTGTCAAAACTTACATCACAAAACCTCTCAACAATTAGTTACACCCTATTTCCCCATCTTTGTTAATCACACTTCATATGCCTAACATAAGTACACATTCAAATATGCTATAATCATTTCTTAACCAAATAATACTCATTAGCTTTTTCAGATGCACATCACATGGTCACGTATCACATATACATATCAGACACATAGACACAAGTGCTTTACAGAATCATATACATCCATACATATAGTCCACTACATACTAGACTCATGAGGACACTATATCAAGATCTCACACATATTTTCAATAGTCAAATGAAGTACTCATTCATCAATACTGGACTATTGATCACAAAGATTTGTCTAGAAAAAGACTTGTAGGAATCAATATTAAAGACTCACCTACTACAGCTACCAGCTCCAAACTCAGATATCCAGTTCAAACCAGCAACAAAAACTGCTTAAAGAATATGAATTCACCATTACAACCCATTTACAATCAGATTACTAACATTTCATCTATAGATAATCCCCATGCGGGGCTTCTTATTCATAACTTACAATCTATATACTTCATAGCATATTTACTCTTGACATGCAAAGTTACCAAACTTACCAAGAAAAACACCCTAATTCCAAGAATCCTTAAACTTCCAATTTACAAAAGAAGAGCAACCAGTAAATAACATTTAATAGTTACGAAAAAGAAAAAAAATTAAAGGATCATCTTGAAGGAAGAAGAAACTCCTCCCATGAACCCTCCTCACACGTATATATATAATTCACTTTTGTTTGGTGAAGATTGACAAGTGTCACTTGAATTCATAATTTGTCTTTCTTAGTGGCCTACAAACTTCAAATAAAAATCAAGATCCTGAATGAATATTACTTGATCAGCCAATCTATTTGAGTTCCAACCAGATCACTGTACAAACCTAACAAGCATAGTACTCGGACAATTAGGCGACTATAAATATTCAGCGATAACTCATGCAATAATTTCCTCTCTTTTTTTGCTAAACAGAATTTTTTTCTTTTAAAAAACCCGAATTAAAATTTTCATTTATGTACACAACGATTATTATATGCCACTCTTATTCACCAAAAGAAAACAAATGGGTGGATTATACCTTGCCAAACAGAAAATTTTACTGCTACACGTCTTAATCTCAGATCCGCCAGACTTGAGATGTTACAAATACGCTCAACTTTATTCAAAAAAATTTACGAGCTTAAATTATTGAACTCGTGAATACTATACACTGCCTTAGTAAATGGAGAAATAAGGAAGGTGAAGGAGGTGAATATAAGGCAGTGACCATATGTATACTCAAGAGAGTATTGGGAGCAATATCATGTGCCAAACAACTTTCGTGCTTAACTATTTTGTCAAGCCTATTCTTTGAATTCCAATCCAACCTAAGTTGCAGAATGTTAAGAGTCAAAAAGTTCAATGCAACTTAGGTAGTACCTTATGTGGATGAAATTGTGCCAAGTTTTGATGTTTTTACCACTTATATTCATTTGAACATACATGTATATTTGTATACATGTTTTGACAAAAACCTATACTTAACATCCTTTTATTTGTTTGCTTTGTAGTCCATTGAACTAACCCGTCTAGCTTTAGAAATGATGAATCAATTGTATATCACTCTAGAGTTATATATTTATTTTTATATTGTCTTGTTAGTATACTTCTCTCCAATTTCATGTATAGCTCGAGTACATTTTATTTTCTCTGCATGTTTATTTCTTGTTTTTCAATTTATTTTGTTTTTAGTTTTTATTTTGTTTTTGTTTAGCTTGCTTAAGGACAAGTAAAAACTTAAGTGTGTGTGTATTTGAGACCTGTCGTCAAATATAGTAGTCAATCTGGGTTAAGGAACTTGTTTTCTATGCAATTTAGTATTTTATATTACATTTCCATTATTTAGTACTTAGGATTAAATATTAATAAAATAAGTATCTTTTAACACATTTTGTGGGTTTTGTGACCATTAGGTCGACACAGACCTTAGATAGTACTAATATGTGTAATTAAGTGTGTAAGATGAAAATTCATGGCCCAATTGATGTGGAAGCAAGGAACGAGTGATGAACAAGCTTCCCGAGACGTCAAAGCATGGAATGAACGACACAATATAGAAATCACATGTCAGTCATGCCATAGCCCTTGCATGGTGTAACACCCCAAATTATAAGTAATTATTTTTGTATGTTGTGTTGCATAAATGCATGCTTGCTTCAGTGGTTAAGTTTCTTAAGAAGTGTTGGAGAAGTCCTGAGTTCAATCCTTGGATTGTGCAAAAATTTTGTTTTTACTTGAATAAACCTTGTCCCTAGTCAATAGGCTTCTTAAATAAATATGGATAAAACATGACAAAAAAAAGGGCCTATTGGTCTAGGGGTAAGTGGTGTGTGGAGTGTTCCTTGGGGTCTAAGGTTTGAGGCTTGGCGATGCAAAAGGAGTGTTTTATTTTAAAATGAGTACATGAGAGTGTCCTAGGTTGACCAAAACTCTAAGGAGTTTGAAGAGAGTTCAAATTAGTTGGTGGAGAGATTGGAGGAGAGGTTAAAGAGTGAATCATGGGATTTGGTGGACGGTTGGAGAGATTTTAAGAGAAAATCATGGGGAATAGAGGGGAAGGAATTGTTGTGCCGAGTGGGACTTTGGGCACTCAAGGAAATCGATTTAGGGGGAAAGAATTCGGCTCCGGGGTTGGTATACTCATTCCCTTTTTCAGTTTCTACCAAATGGTTCTCTTTGGCTTCTTTGCACTTCCTTGTTGAGGCCGAATATTGCTTGACCATTGGGGTATTTTTCTACGCTTTACAATTTTGTGCTCTCTTTTCAACCATTTTCCTCTTATTAACTAACTTCTTTTCCTTTTCTTTCTAAATCGATCTCCCTCTCTTGACCGATTGCTTCTAACTCCTTTTCCCTCTCAACACTCTAGGTTTTGACAAGTTACTCTCTGGGTTTCCTTGTTCTTTTTGTGATCTTATTGATCAATTATTCCACCTTCTCCCCCCCCACAGTTGGTTGTTGTCCTTAGGCCGATTACCTTGTCTCCTCTCCCCTTCATTTCTTTTCTCTGCTCTCTCTTAACTCCTTCCTTTTTCACTTGGTGCATTGGCCGAATATTGATTGGTAAGTCCCTATTTTGCTTCTCCACTTTCGGCTTTTCTCCTCTTTTTCTCTTATTGTCGATTCTCATCTTCTCTCTCACATTTATGGTGTTCTTTCGATTTTTAGAACTTCTCGATGAGTAAAAGAGTTTACAAGTGTTCAGAAGCGTTCAAAACCTTTCTTCGCCACTCGATTAAAGGTAGCTTGACCGTTATTTTTCACATGTTGAACTTTGGTGCATGACTTGTGTTATAGGGTTTTGGCCGATTGCCTTATTTTTCCCTATCACTAGTTTTGTGTTTACAATAAGCCTATATATATGTTGATTCAAGCCATGTGTTTATCCAATCATCATTAATGGACTTCGCTGGTAATGTAGCTTTTCGACAAGGAGGGTGTAATCAACCTTCGTCAACGGTTTAAGCGGGTTAAACCACACTCTTTCAATCAAGGCAAGTATCAAATATTATTTTAGGTTAAGTGTGTAAAAGAGGGTGATTAACCCTATTGTCAAGCGACTAATGGAAAGCCTTGTATGAATTTAGGTTTTGGTGCTCGTGGACTTTTAGCACTTTTCGCATACAAAGTATGTAAAACACTACCCCTCTTCGTAAATCGCAAAAGTCGAAAATGTGACCATTGACGCTATACGGGCGTGCGCTCGCTCGTGTGGTAACCCGAACACATAGACGTGGGCATTTGATCGTAAAGTCCACCATGAGGATTTCATGGGCTTAAGCCGTTTTAGGCCACGTTGGGCCGAATAGGTCGTGTGGGCCCCACGAACTTGTGGGCCCCACGGACTTGTGGGACCCACACGGGTAAACCACATAGACGTGTGGAGAATATTGGGCCAGGCAGTGTAGTCCACACGGCCAAGGCCATTTTTGGGCTTTGTGGGCCAAACAGGCGTGTGGGCCCACATGGGCTCGTATTATGGGCTTCGGGCCTATTTACACTGTTTGACTGTTAAGGTTGCACGGGTCGCCTGAGATGACTATGGACCTACTGTTGGGTTGGTAAGTATACCTAGACCCCAAAGTGATAAATGAATGTTATGCCCCCATGAGGTAAAATGACTATTATGCCCTTATGAGATGTATGATTGTAATCGAGCATGCCATTTTATATATTTTGCATACATGTATGATATTATGATACGATGCATGACATATTGCATAGGGATGGGTTATATTGATTGGAGGAAGTGTACTGTACTGGCAGCTCTGCTGCAAACACTGTTTAGTGCTGCAACCGGTGCTAATTTTGGAGTGTAGGGATGGGTGGGTTGATTTTACCCCCACATGGAGTGTAGGGCTGGACAGAGTGGAGTGTAGAGGCTGGTTGGGTAGGATTTATGATTGCATATCTGTACTATTACTGTCACTAAAATAGGCTAAGGCCTACACTGATACTGATACTGTAATGGGCTTAGGCCCTAATTGAAACTGAACTGTTACTGAAACGGTCTCAGGCCCAGATTGTATTTGCCTATTGTATGACTTGCTGTTTGTTCATTAACGGATTACACACTGAGTTTTCATAAACTCACCCTTTTTTATCTCTCTGAGTAATCCCTGTGTTTAGGCGGTCGGTCTTTGCGAGGGACTCGAAAGTGGCCACACAACTGCACATGCTTCCATATTTGCCTTTTTATTTACAAGGAATTTAATTTGGGTATTTGTTTTTATAATAAGGCCTCTTTAAATTTTTAAATTTTAATTTGGGATTTTTTTATTTTGATTCATATCTGATAGTAATAGGACTCAGATTTTCATAAGATAAATGCTTTTCAAAACACCACTCTTATGCTACATATTTCAAAAGCTTCCACAACAAATATTATTTTAAAGTGTAATAACAATCTAATATGATTAACACTTTACTAAAATAATTTGAGTTTTAACAATGAACGAGATATCCTAAATTTTTGTTAAGATCACAAAACGTTTTAATATAGAACAGGTTTATCAATGAAATTATATTTTCCGAAAAACACTTAAAAGTGACATCGGCAGATTTAGGCAAACGTCTAGGCCAAATTTTGGGTGTTACATTTAGTGGTATCAGAGTCAGGTTTCAAAACTCAGCTGTGGATTTGGGTTTCTTGTAAAACTTGGAATTTCAAAAACGGAATGGTTCCAAATGATTTGAAATACTTAGAAATATTTTACAGAATGTGTGGTACACCGAGTCTCCGACGTCGATTCTGTAGGTCCTTTGAAACTTCTGTTTGTTTAAATTGAAATGCTGAGACTACTATAGGTAGTAGACAATACTGAAATACTCTGTTTATGGTAAACTAAAATCGTCGTAAGACTGCATTCTATGAAAACAAACTCTTAAATACTGATACTGCTTTCCATAAGATATCTTTTAATAAACACTGGAATTGTAAATTGATGCATAAAATTGTTAAAATAGATAATATGCAAATCGATAATGAGCACCAAAGGTACTCGTGGAAGGGGTACAAGAGGCCACTGCGGAGGCCGTGGAGGTGCTCGGGCTAGGTCTTCGTCATCGGGTTACATGCCTAACGTTGAAGCTAGAGAGGCATCAATTTCACCTGTAATAGCCCAAAATTGGGTCTAGTTGGAACAGAGGTTTCGGGACCACAAAATATGAGATATAAATAATTATTTTATGATTATTTTGAGGTCTATGATATGATTGCGTGATTGTGTGAAAATTTCGTAAAGAAATTCTATGCATAAAGTGTTTAATTCGAAGTTAGGGACTAAATTGAATAAGTTGCAAAACTTGCATTCTAGAAGTTTCTAGTATGAAATTGATTTGAAATATTAATTAGGAGGTCTTAAATAGAAATTTTACCAATTTCTAAGTTATGGACAAAATTGGACATGGATGGAATTTTGGAAAGTTTAGTAGTAAGGGTATTTTGGTCATTTAGGGTAAAATCAATTAAAATACAAAATTAAAAGCCAATTTTGCTCATCTTCTTCACCATGGACGTGTATACCAAGGAGACTCCATGGCTAGGGTTTTCAAGCTTCCCAAGCTCAATTGTAAGTCCGTTCTAACCCCGCTTTTCAAGTTCTTTACGTTTTGGAGTCCCAGAACTTGATTTAGCTTATGCTAGCAATAATTCAGCCTAGGGTTCATATTTGGAAAATACCCATAGGTAAAATTTGTGTATTCTGGTGTTTTATGATACAATATGAGGTTTTAAATTATGTTAGACAACTTGTGCTACTCGGTTTTAAGTGAAAATGAGCAAAAGGGCTTAATCGGTAAAAATACCTAATAGTCATAAGTATATGTTAGAGTGAGAATTTGATGTTGCCATAGAAGGGAAAAGTGATCATCATGTCATAAAACATAAGAATAAGGGATGAATTTTAATTCCCAAGCCTAGGGGAAAAAGTGTAAATATGCAAAAGTTTAGGGGCAAAATTGTAATTTTCCAAAGTTTGAGTTAAAGACTGTTTTGAATAATACATTAATTAAATAAGTAAAATATGATGTTTTAGATCCCGGAAAACGAGATTTGAACCTAGAATGAGAGAAAAATCGAAAATTGGGAAAGTTGGTAAAATGGCCGTTTTAATATCAAGGTAAGTTCATATGTATAATAAGCATTAATTTATGCATGTTTCAATGTAAAATTGATATATTTACTATGATCTCCGAGGTGTTGAAAGTATGTAAGTTGGTATGATAATAATACAATAATAATGCTGTAATTTATATTTGAAAGTTAAATTTAGTGAATTAATTGAATTATGTTAAATTAAATGATTATGGTGCCAAGTTTATGAATTGATTTAAAAATATGTCTATGGTACATGAAGTGCATTGAATTATCATACATAAATGTGATTTCTATGATTATAGATATTATGGGAAATTGTAAGTTCATATGATTTTAATAAGACAATGTGTAATTTAATGTTATTGCGTTGATATTAAATGATATGTAAGTTTATATGTAAGTAATACATCACTATTACTTGTATTATGGTATTTTATAAAAATATTGGAAATATTTTTGTGGATAATTACTTGATTGGTGAAATTGTTGGAAAAGAGAGAGAAATTCCTGTTGAACCTTCGGAAAGATTGGATGATACAGATGGTATGTAGCTAGGTCACATGTATAGTGCTGAGTGCACATCATGTGTACAAGAGAGCTACAAGACATTATGATGTAGCTAGGTCGCATGGGTGATACTATGTGTACACCATGTAGACAAGAGAGCTACGGGATATATGTAGCTAGGTCGCATGCGTGGTTCCAAGTGAAGGACACCATGTAGACAAGAGAGCTACGAGATAAATGGCTAGGTCACATGGGTGGTACTAAGTGTTCACCATGTGTACAAGAGAGCCGAACTATATGATGGGTGGAGCTATGTGCTGAAACCACCAAGTATCGAGGATTGATCCGAAGTGTTCAACGGGAGACTCTCTATGTATTGCTTTGTGAGTTTTGTGATGAATATGTGCAGGAACTTGGTTATGTGAATGATGTGTTCATTAAGTGACCAGGATGTGGTAAGGTTATAAACAAGTAAGTTATACATGAGGATGATTTTATGGTGACCTTGTGATCATGGGCCTATACTTGTGATGTATGAAATGTGGTGAAAATGATTTGTGATATGTATGTTAAAATGAGGTTAATACAAAGAAAGTGTGAAAGAGTGAATTAGCAATAAAACTGTTTTGGACAGTAGCAGTGACGTGATTTTGAAAAATCACCAAAAATAGTATAAATTGAATCAGAGACTGAATGAGATATCAAATTAAAGCTTAATGAGTCTATTTTCATATAAAAGAAACATAGAAAGCAAAGGAGTTCTATATTTCTATATATTTATGTTTTCGTGAGACTGATCCAGAATGATTACGTGATCCCCTGTTCTGACTTTGGAAAATCACAACAATTTGGAGAAAAATAATTAGAGGCTAAAAATTATATTTTTAAAATCCATAATGAGTCTATTTTCAAGATAAATCAACAAGAACATTATCCGAGTTCTGTACTGTGAGATAATTATTTTTTAGTGAAGAGAGGTCAGAACTGTCAGAAAGTGAAACAGAGGAAATTTTAATGAATAAACTGTACTAATTGGCTAAACCAAAAATTATGAAAATTTTATGGTGGAACGATATGTGAGTCTAATTTCAGGGGAAATTTACGGATCTTAATTTTGAGCTTTGTAGCTCGAATTATAAATAATTAAGTGACTATGACTCGTGTGGATAGTTTGATGTGAACATTTATTAGTAAATTGTGAAATCGTACTTACAAGAATGCTATATACATTAAGGATGTGGAATGGAGAGGAGGAGGAGGAAAATAAATATATGTGGAATACATGGAAACTATGGTATATGAAATATTGATATAATGAAATAAATGATATGTGTTTATAAGAAAACAAAAAGAGAATGTTATGTATCATGACATGTATATATATATATATATTTATATATATATATGACTAGTCTCAATGTAATGCTTGTTGGGTATGAAATTGAATTGAAATGTTTCAGCAAACATGTTATTCTGCATTTGAATCGTGGTATTTTATAAAGATATGATCTAGCTTTAAATATGAATGCTTGATGATTAAGTGGAGATATTTGGTAAGATGATAATGTTGGTATAAATGTATAAGTGGTACTATAATAAACAAGGTAAAATGAGTATGAGGGACACATGTATGATGACATACAAATGCTATGTTTGTGGTTTAATTGAGGATGTTTAATCATTAAATGAATACCATGTTATATGCTTTTGATTTTGTATAAGTGTGTAAGAGATCAAGGTTGACCAAAGCTTGGAAAATAGCCTAGGTATATTCCACAGTGCAGAGACACGACCATGTGTCTCACCTGTATGGAACACGACTTTGGGACACGGCGTGTGGAGCCTTAAAGCATGAAATTTCCAAGATTTTTGTAAGTTCTCGGTTTAGTCCCAAACCCTTTCTAAAGTATGTTTTGGGCTCCGTAGACTCAAATAAGGGACTATGTGTAAGAGAATGAACGCTTTGAAATATGAATAAAATTTTATGGCTCGTATTTTAGTTTAATGTTTGTATGTTTTTCTGGTAACACCTCGTACCTTAGCCCGGCCTCGGATACGGGTAAGGGGTGTTACATCACTTGTAACTGAGACTAGGTCTCATGATCGAGTGGTTGGGGATGATGCATTGTCCCAAGATATGTCAAGAATTCTAGAGAAAGTCGTTGGGCCCAATATTGGTACTGTGGGTCGTGGGTCGGTTACGGAATGACTTCAGTCTAATGGGGCTGAGATTTTTAGGGGTATTGCTGGAGTTGCCCCTAATGTGGTTGAATATTGGATTGAGGCCATAGAGAGGATCATGGATGACCTCGACTGCACCCCCGAGCAAAAACTAAAAGGTGCGGTGTCATTGCTACGAGATGAAGCCTATCTGTGACAGCCCTAATTCGACCCTAGTCAGAATGTGGTTTCGGGACCACAAAATCGAGTCATAAAATTTATTTAAAATTTAGTTGCATATCCTCTATGTGTATTAGTGCATGTGTGAAAATTTGATGTTTTAATTTAGACTTATGAATGTGAATTTTTCTTGAAAGGTCTTAGTTGAGAAACTTAGAAAATATGATAGGCAAATTGTAAGGACCAAATAACTACAAAGTGTGAAAGCTTGGGTTTGCATGTCAAAATACCCAAAATTCAATAAGTGGCCGCCAAGTGGTGATGACCCTCCACTAAATTCAATTAATTATAATATTTGGTTAGAAAATGATTAAAATATTTAAAATAAAATGATTTAATAAGAAAAATAGATGAATAAAGAAGAAATTCAAGGAGAGAGAGTGTGCTCATCTCCTTCTTCCTCCAAAAACCGAAACCAAAGAGAAGAAAAAGGAAAATTCTCATTAAGGCAATTTGGCACTACTTCTTGCTAGTAGGAGGTAAGTTTTGAAGTGTTAGTTAAATCTTCTTATATGTTTAAGTTAATTTGTGAATGTATTTTGACAATATTAAGAAAAATTCAAACTTTTATGATGGTTCGGCACTAAACCGTGTATCAAAGTACTAGAATTAGTAGTTGTTTACATGTATTATTGAATAAATAGACGATAGAATGGGGTTTAAATGGAAGGTTCATTTGATTTATATTTGTCTTTGTATGAAAAGTGGTTCATTGTTAAGGCCGAATAAGTCATGCTAGATTAGTTGAAAAAAATGTTCATGTTATGAGGTAATTGGAATAATTGACCGAAACATGGAAGGAAGGGTGAGATTTATAAATTATGTTTTAGGGTGAAAGGTATAATGAAAGTTGTATTAAGTTTAATGTGCATACTTTAGTCTAACTATTGAGGAGTATTCGGCTAAGATAGTTGAAATGTGGGTGTTGCCGATTTTTAAATTTAGATTATGGGAGTGGCTATAATGGGCATTAAGATGTTGAACTTAAGAAATTAGAAGTATATGAACTTGATAGTATTTAAAAGATAGTACGAATAAATGGGGAGCTTTTGCTAGTTTAGAAGTATACGGTCAAAATGTTTATGAAGTGAAAATATGTGTTGAATGACAAAATGATGACCAAATGTTATTTTGATAATGATAATACATTCGGCTTTGAGATATAATATTAACATTAGTTGAAATTTTGATATTTGGAACAAGGAGGGTTGTAAGAAGAAGTGGAATCATTAAATTTACATATTTATGAATATCTTGCAAGGTAAATTAAACTATTAACTTATTTATTCTAGCTCAAGAATCCAAAGGAGGGGAACCAAGCAAAGGCAAAGCAAAGAATATTGAGTAGTCGATTGGGAATCATTCCATCTGACATAAAGTAAGTGCTTAAGCATTTTTGTAAGGTTGATTAGCTTGTATATGAATAATATTAGTGAATCATAAAAGAATTCCTTTTGTTAGGTATTCTTTTGGAGTGATTTTGTAACACCCCGAACCCGAGACCATCGCCGGTGTCGGACACGAGGGGTTAACAAGCCAAATCCACATATTTCGCCCACCAATTGACATTTCCAGTCAGGCTGGAAAACTGCGTCACTGTCGCCTTAAAAATCATATCTCGAGTTTCAAAACTTGGAAACTGGTTTCATAAATTTTCCCTGAATTTAGACTCTTATATCCATCCATGGATTTATTTCTAGAATTTTTGGTTGGGCCAATTGGTACAGTTTATTAGTTAAAGTCACCCATGTTACAGGGATCGACTGCTCTGACCTCCGCGCGTTACAACTTGAATATCTCTCTGTACAGGGATTTAATACTGGTGCCGTTTGTTTCTAATGAAACTAGACTCAAAATGGAATCTTTACATATAAGGCATGACTCCTAATTCTTTCTGGATAATTTATAGTAAATTTTTAAAGTTGCGACAGGGGACCCAGAAACCGTTCTGGCCCTGTCTCACAATAAGTTTAATATCTCTTAACATGTAACTCCTATGACCGTTTCGTTTCTTCCATATGAAAATAGACTCATCAAGGTTCATTTACATAGCTTATTCACTATTTAATACCATTCCTACAAATTTTGGTGATTTTTCACATTCACGTCACTGCAGCTGGCAGCATCTGTTTTTAAGGTAGGTCTTACCTAGTTTGTAGTCTCCATGAACCAACTAGTCTTGCCATACATAGGTTCACATATGATCATTTTAACCATACCAATGGCTGATCATGTGACCAACATTCCCATTTCCAATCCATAATCACATCATGACACCATATATATATATATACAAACCGCAAATAGTCTAAGTTCAGACTTCACTTTTACGAGCCATTTTAGCATGGCCGTACACATATACATCACAACACAATTGAACCGACAAGGGTAGTCCTATACATGCCATTTCAAAGCTCAACCAAAATTATACCAAAATGGAGGCTTTGATAGTGTAGATGACTTCGACTTTAATGATCCCGAATCCGATTGCTATCGAGCACAATCTATAAAACAGAGAGCCAAAGCAACGGGGTAAGCATTTTTATGCTTAGTAAGTCTCAAGGAATAAAATCAGCTTTAATTAAAGCAATACATTCACATGGCCAAATGCATCATTTCATTAATACACATTCACATAATCATTCTTACTTCACACTTCATCATTATATACTTTCACAAGGTATCAACCAATTCAATAGCTGAAATTCGTTAGTCGATCGAGCGAATGTTGCTCAAACATGTCGACTTTCCAATGCACGTATAAACATACCTTATTCTTTGGGCTTTTCAAGCGTCCGATTGAATTCATTACAGCAACCAACACTCACCTCCAGCCCAAGCTTCTTGAATACAACCGGATATAACCACGCACGAATGCCTTCGGTCTTAGCCCGGATAGAACGACTTCATACGAATGCCTTCGGTCTTAGCCCGGATGTAGCCGCTAGCACAATGGCCTTCGGGTCTTAACCCGGATATAATTTCCAGCAATAACGTCTTCGGGTCTTAGCCCGGATATCATTCAATTGCTCATGCACACATACATCAATAATCATTAGACATTCATATTTCATTTTCGTTACTAAGGCTCAAACGCAAATATAATCACTAGCATAATCGCCTTCGGGACTTAGCCCGGGTATCATTCAAATACTCATACACACATAAATCGATAATCTTTACACATCCATATTTAATTTCACATAATTCAAGTAGGGTCACTTCTTGAGGACTTACCTCGGATGTTGTCGAACGGCTTTTACGGCTATTCGATCACTTTTTCCTTCCCCTTGTCCAATTGTGGCCCTCTAAGCTCTTGAGCTAATTCAAACAAATTTAATTTATTAATACCTCATTATGCTAGCTTATGGCCGAATATGACAAGGAGTTTAAATGGTCATATGGCCACCCTTTAGCTTGAGTACACAATGGTCATGCACATTTTATACTACATCAAGCAATTCATATGGCCGATTATACTTAGTCATACTTGCACCAAATCAACAATAAATTCCAAGATTTCCACATCATAGGTATTCTAGGCCGAATGTACTTGCAATTTCACAAACATTCTTCAACATTTTCTTCTTTAAACAAACATATTCATCACTTACTTCATAACCAAAACATCATGTGCAAACATATATATACATATATGTGCATGGCCGAATTTCAAGGTGTCCATAGCCATCCAAAACACAAATTTTAACTAACATGCAAGAAGCATGAACCATGCTCATGAATGCATCATGGCGAATACATCACAATCATGCCCTTTCAACTTCAATCATGGTTAAACAAAAGAAAACTCAAAGTCTTACTCAAGATGGCTACAAGGAAATTTCAAGAGTAGACAATCCATCATTGCATGCATCATCATCAAGCTTCACACTTAGCATGCAATGGCTTTATCACAATATCAACTTTGACCAAATACCACTTCCATGGCATAACAAGGATTTGAACCATGGCTAACATGAACATCAAGTTGGCAACTAAAACATGCATGAATCTCATGACACAACCTCATACATACCTTAATCTTGGTGCAAGTTTAGCCAAATCTCCTTCTAGATCTCTTCTAAACAAATAAAATGAAGCAAAAATCTCTTCTTCCCCTTAGTTTTGGCTCAAAGAAAGGATGAACAAATTTTTTCTTTCTTCCTTTACAACTCACGGCAATGGGGAGATACCACACTCACACACACATTTTTTTTCATTCTTTTCTTACCCATGCTTATTTGTTTATTATTTCTCCCTAATGCCCAACAAAACATGTTTCATGACATGTTTAGCCCATATTCTTGGTCATGGCCGCCACCACCTATAAAAGGGGAATTTGACATGCAAGTCCATTGTTTTGCATGCATGCTTTAATTAGTCATCACACATTTCCCTATCGTACTTTCAAAGTTCACTACTAAGTCCTTTCTAGTGAAATTCACCTTTATAACACTAAATCAATCATCAAAAAATGTCATACATGAGCATACACATATTATAGGCATCAAAATAAATTTTAAATTATTTTTATGCCTCGGTTTTGTGGTCCCGAAACCACATTCTGACTAGGGTCAATTTTGGGCTGTCACAGATTTTCCTATTTATTAATGTAACCATATGTGCTATTTGAGTTAAGTAAATTGCCTTATCATAATGAGTTGACATATGGCACTATGTGTGCAGAATTAAGTGGCACTAGGTGTGCCGATTTGGATGTTGAAGCATGAGAGAAAATCCAATGCACTATGTGTGCGGTTTACTATGGCACTATGTGTGCGAGTGTAATTAGCACTATGTGTGCAAATACAGTTGATAATATAAAAGGTGCATGAAAGAACTAAGTGATAGAACTATTAACTAAAATATAGAATTTGAGACTTGTGATGTGTATGTATAAATTTACCTAGTGCATCATTGTTCCATGCTGTGAGGAAATAAATCTGAATCAATTGGGTTGTTTTGGTATTTGGTATGATTGTAGGACTTGGCATGAGATGTTTAAATTTTTGTGAAACAGGGCCAGAGCGATTTCTGGATCCCCTGTTCTGACTTTGGAAATTCACCATAAATTTTACAAAGATAATTAAAAGTCATGCTTTATATGTACAGATTCATTATTGAGTCTAGTTTTATTAGAGACAAATGGAATAGGCATTGAAGCCCTGTATAGGGAGATATCTAATTCGTAATGCACAGAGGTCAGAGTAGTCGAACCCTGAAACAGGGGAGACTTTAACTAATAAACTGTACTAATTGGCCCGACCAAAAATTTTACAAAAATTTTACTAGATAGATATATGAGTCTAGTTTCAGGAAAAATTTACAGAATTGGATTTCGAGTTTCAGAACTCAAGATATGATTTTTAAAGCGACTGCGATGTAGTTAGCCAGCTTGTCTAGAAAATTTTAAAACGAATTGTATGAGCCGTTTAAGTAATGAATTAAGCCCGTTAACACCTCGTGTTCGACTCCAACAACGGTCTCAGGTACGGGGTGTTACATTTCATTGGTATCAGAGCTATGGTTTAGTCGGTTCCAGGACTACCATAGCGCGTATGAGTCTAGCTATACATGCCTTAATGTTAGTATTTGATAGTGTGATGACTTCTGACGGTCGAAATTATTGTTTTGATTAGTAAATGGAACCCAATCTAGAGAGAACCTTAGCGGATGACATTGAAAGTGTAACGGCTGCTCCTGTGCAAGGGGCACCGCCTTTGAACCTCAATCATCCGCGAATAATCAAGATGATGGGGCAAAACAAGCCTTCTTTACCATGATGAATGAGTGGGTCGCACAATATGCCCGAACTAACCCGGCTGCTCAACCATTTCCAAATTTAAATAATTCGCCTCAGGTGCCTATAATACCACCAGATACTGATCCTGTAAGGCCGAGTAAACCTCCGTGGATTTGATTAGGAAGCGGGTCGAGGAATTCGAGCCATAGCTACGATGATCTTTGAAAGGGTCGAGTTTTGGCTTGATAACACCATCCGGGTTTTTGATGAGCTGTCTTGCACACCTGATGAGTGTTTAAAGTGTGCCATATCTTTGTTACGAGACTCAACCTACTATTGGTGGAGAACCTTGATTACTATAATCCCGAAGGAACGAGTTACTAGGGATTTCTTCCAGACGGAATTTCAAAAAAAGTATATTAGTCAACGGTTCATCGATCAAAAGCGTAAAGAATTTTTGGAACTTAAGCAAGGCCGTATGACAGTATCTGAATACGAATGTGAGTTTGTAAGACTCAGTCGATATGCTCGGGAGTGTGTAGCTGATGAAATTGCTATGTGTAAAAGATTTGAAGAAGGATTGAATGAAGATTTAAAGCTACTAGTGAGTATTTTAGAGATAAAAGAATTTGTAACACTAGTTGAACGAGCTTGCAAGGCAAAAGAACTTGGAAAGGAGAAAAAGAAGGCTGAATTTGAAGCTAGAGACTTTCGTAAAAGATTGGCGGGTAAAACTTCATTCTCAGCTGTAAAGAAGTTCAGGGAAGATACTAATAAATTGAAGACGACTGCAGGAATTTCTATTAGAGAGCGACCATCAACGGACTCTCGAGCTACTTCGGTTGCTAGTGTGGGTAACAATCGCCAAGAAAAACCTGAATGTCCACAATGTGGAAGACGACACGTAGGTGAATGTTGGGGTAAGTCTACTAACAAGGCCTGTTACAGATACGGTTCGAAGGATCACTTCATTAGAGATTGCACGGAACTTGATGAGAAAAATAAGATGCAAGGTGCAAGACCTAGTTGAACAACGACTAGAGGTAGACCACCGAGAATATCAGGAGGTAGGGGTGGTAGTCAGAGAGGGACTTCTGATACGGCTGTTCGATCTGAGACTCGTGCTCCTGCTAGAGCTTATGCCATCCGCGCACGAGAGGAGGCATCCTCCCCTGATGTTATCACTGGTACTTTCACTCTCTTTGATACTGATGTGATTGCATTGATTGACCCTGGCTCTACTCATTCATATGTATGTGAGACTTTAGCATCCAGAAAGACTCTACCTATTGAGTCTACTGAGTTCGTAATTCGAGTGTCAAATCCCTTGGGTCGATATGTACTTGTTGACAAAGTGTGTAAGAAATGTCCTCTGATAATCCGAGATTCCTGTTTTTCGGCTGATTTGATGCTTTTACCATTTGATGAATTTGATGTTATTCTCGGTATGGATTGGTTGACCGTGCATGATGCAGTGGTGAATTGTAAAAGAAAGACCGTTGATTTGAGGTGTGCAAATAATGAGATAGTCCGAGTTGAGTCTACTGACTTGAACGGAGTGCCAGAAATAATATCCTTGATGATCGCTCAGAGATATATGAGAAAAGGGAGTGAAGCATATCTTGCGTATGTACTTGATCGCAAAGAGTTGGAAAAGAAACTTGAAACGGTACCAGTGGTTCGTGAGTATCCAGATGTTTTTCCTGAGGAGTTACCGGGATTACCACCCGTTCGAGAAGTAGAATTTGGCATCGAACTTGTACCTGGACTATACCAATTTCGATAGCGCCGTACCGTATGGCACCAACCGAATTAAAGGAATTGAAAGCTCAGTTGCAAGAGTTGACAGATAGAGGTTTCGCTCGACCGAGTTTTTTCACCATGGGGTGCACCAGTATTGTTTGTGAAAAAGAAGGATGGAACCATGAGGTTGTGCATCGACTATCGTCAGTTGAATAAAGTGACAATAAAGAATAAATATCCGTTACCGCATATTGATGATTTGTTTGATCAATTGAAGGGAGCCTCAGTGTTTTCAAAGATAGATTTGAGATCGGGTTATTATCAGTTGCGAGTTCGAGACTCAGATATACCTAAAACTGCTTTCAGGACAAGATACGGTCACTACGAGTTTTTAGTGATGCCGTTTGGGCTCACTAATGCCCCTGCGGTATTTATGCATTTGATGAACCGAATTTTCAGGCAGTATTTGGACCGGTTTGTAGTTGTGTTTATAGATGACATCTTGATTTATTCACATGATGAAACTGAACACGCTGAGCACCTGAGATTAGTGTTACAGATTTTACAGGATAAGCAGTTGTATGCTAAGTTCAGTAAATGTGAGTTCTGGTTGAGAGAAGTAAGCTTTTTAGGACATGTAGTATCTGCATCGGGAATTCGAGTTGATCCGAGCAAAATATCAGCCATACTTAATTGGAAACCCCCGAGAAATGTTACTGAAGTTCGAAGCTTTTTGGGGCTTGCTGGTTACTACAGACGGTTTGTACAGGGTTTCTCAATGATAGCCACACCAATAACAAGACTACTTCAGAAAGATGTTAGGTTTGAATGGTCAAAAAAATGTCAGAAAAGTTTCGATCAGTTGAAAACTTATTTGATGAAGCTCGGTGCTTGTGCACTGAATCCGTAAAGAGTTTGTCATTTACAGTGATGCATCTTTGCTTGGGCTGGGTTGCGTGTTGATGCAAGAAGGTCGAGTAGTAGCTTACACGTCGAGACAATTGAAACCACATGAGAAAAACTATCCAACCCATGATCTTGAATTAGCTGCCATTGTTTTCGCTTTGAAAATTTGGCGACACTACTTGTTTGGAGAGAGGTGTCATATATATTCGGATCATAAAAGCCTCAAATACTTGATGACTCAAAGAGATTTGAATCTGCGGCAAAGACGTTCGCTTGAGTTGTTGAAAGATTATGAGCTTGTCATCGACTATCACCCGGGAAAGGCTAACGTGGTTGCCGATGCCTTAAGTCTCAAATCACTGTTTTTTTTGCGAGCAATGAATGTACACCTGTCCGTTTCACCCGATAATGTGTTGGTAGCAGAATTAAAGGCCAAACCATTATTGATTCATCAAATACGTGAATCCCAGAAAGTTGACAATGAATTGGTTGCTAAACGAGTTGAATGTGTTTCAAATGTGGAATCAGAGTTTAAAATCGATGATGACGATTGTTTGAGGTTCAGAAGTCGACTGTGTGTCCCAAGAAATTCAGAACTTATTTCTTTGATTTTAAGCGAGGCTCATAGTAGCCGCATGTCAATCCACGCGGGTAGTACGAAAATGTACAACGATCTGAAACGTCATTTTTGGTGGCCTGGTATGAAATGAGACATTTCTGACTTTGTTTCAAAGTGTTCGATATGTCAACAAGTGAAAGCGGAACATCAAGTGCCTTCAGGGTTACTTCAGCTGATCATGATACCCGGATGGAAATGGGATCGAGTCACGATGGATTTTGTATCTGGGTTGCCATTGTCGTCAAGCAAGAAAGATGCGATCTGGGTTGTTGTTGATAGACTGACAAAATCAGCTCATTTTATTCCTGTACGTACGGATTATTCCCTTGACAAGCTAGCTGAAATGTATGTTTCTCAGATTGTAAGGTTACATGGAGTACCTATTTCTATTGTGTCGAATAGAGATCCGAGATTCACATCGCGATTTTGGTTGAAATTGCAAGAAGCATTGGGTACCAGGTTGCATTTTAGCACCGCTTTTCATCTCTAGACCGATGGTCAATCCGAACGGGTAATTCAGATACTCGAGGATATGTTGAGATGTTGCATCCTTGAGTTTAGTGGTTCATGGGAGCGGTATTTACCTTTGATTGAATTCGCTTACAATAATAGTTTTCAATCAAGCATTAAGATGGCACCTTACGAGGCTTTGTACGATCGTAAATGCCGTACACCGTTGTTTTGGACTGAACTTAGTGAAAGTAAAATCTTCGGGATTGATTTGATTAGGGATGCTGAGTAGAAAGTTCAAGTGATTCGTGAAAGTTTGAAAGCCGCTTCGGATCGTCAGAAGTCGTATGCAGATTTAAAAAGAAAGGACATTGAATATCAAGTTGGAGACAAAGTGTTTCTTAAAGTCTCACCTTGGAAAAAGGTGCTGAGATTTGGCCGTAAGGGCAAATTGAGTCCGAGGTTCATCGGGCCATATGAAATATCTGAACGAATTGGGCCAGTTGCATACCGATTTATTTTACCTCCGGAACTTGAAAAGATTCACAATGTTTTTCATGTCTTGATGCTTCGACGTTATAGATCTGATCCATCGCATATAATTAATTTATCTGAGGTGGAGATTCAATCTGATTTGAGTTATGAAGAAGAACCAGTTTGTATTTTGGCCCGTGAGGTAAAAGAACTACGAAATAAGAAAATCTCATTAGTGAAAATACTGTGGCGTAAACGTGGGGTCGAAGAAGCTACTTGGGAGCTTGAGGATTCGGTGAAAGAACGTTATCCAAATTTATTCGCTGGTAAGATTTTCGGGAACGAAAATTTTTAAGTGAGGGAGAGTTGTGACAGACCTAATTCGACCCTAGTCGGAATGTGGTTTCGGGACCACAAAATCGAGTCATAAAATTTATTTAAAATTTAGTTGCATATCCTCTATGTGTATTAGTGCATGTGTGAAAATTTGATGTTTTAATTTAGACTTATGAATGTGAATTTTTCTTGAAAGGTCTTAGTTGAGAAACTTAGAAAATATGATAGGCAAATTGTAAGGACCAAATAACTACAAAGTGTGAAAGCTTGGGTTTGCATGTCAAAATACCCAAAAACTCAATAAGTGGCCGGCCAAGTGGTGATGACCCTCCACTAAATTCAATTAATTATAATATTTGGTTACAAAATGATTAAAATATTTAAAATAAAATGATTTAATAAGAAAAATAGATGAATAAAGAAGAAATTCAAGGAGAGAGAGTGTGTTCATCTCCTTCTTCCTCCAAAAATCGAAACCAAAGAGAAGAAAAAGGAAAATTCTCATTAAGGCAATTCGGCACTACTTCTTGCTAGTAGGAGGTAAGTTTTGAAGTGTTAGTTAAATCTTCTTATATGTTTAAGTTAATTTGTGAATGTATTTTGACAATATTAAGAAAAATTCAAACTTTTATGATGGTTGGGCACTAAACCGTGTATCAAAGTACTAGAATTAGTAGTTGTTTACATGTATTATTGAATAAATAGACGATAGAATGGGGTTTAAATGGAAGGTTCATTTGATTTATTTTTGTCTCTGTATGAAAAGTGGTTCATTGTTAAGGCCGAATAAGTCATGCTAGATTAGTTGAAAAAAATGTTCATGTTATGAGGTAATTGGAATAATTGACCAAAACATGGAAGGAAGGGTGAGATTTATAAATTATGTTTTAGGGTGAAAGGTATAATGAAAGTTGTATTAAGTTTAATGTGCATACTTTAGTCTAAGTGTTGAGGAGTATTCGGCTAAGATAGTTGAAATGTGGGTGTTGCCGATTTTTAAATTTAGATTATGGGAGTGGCTATAATGGGCATTAAGATGTTGAACTTAAGAAATTAGAAGTATATGAACTTGATAGTATTTAAAAGATAGTACGAATAAATGGGGAGCTTTTGCTAGTTTAGAAGTATACGGTCAAAATGTTTATGAAGTGAAAATATGTGTTGAATGACAAAATGATGACCAAATGTTATTTTGATAATGATAATACATTCGGCTTTGAGATATAATATTAACATTAGTTGAAATTTTGATATTTGGAACAAGGAGGGTTGTAAGAAGAAGTGGAATCATTAAATTTACATATTTATGAATATCTTGCAAGGTAAATTAAACTATTAACTTATTTATTCTAGCTCAAGAATCCAAAGGAGGGGAACCAAGCAAAGGCAAAGCAAAGAATATTGAGTAGTCTATTGGGAATCATTCCATCCGACATAAAGTAAGTCCTTAAGCATTTTTGTAAGGTTGATTAGCTTGTATATGAATAATATTAGTGAATCATAAAAGAATTCCTTCTGTTAGGTATTCTTTTGGAGTGATTTTCCTATTTATTAATGTAACCATATGTGCTATTTGAGTTAAGTAAATTGCCTTATCATAATGAGTTGACATATGGCACTATGTGTGCGGAATTAAGTGGCACTAGGTGTGCCGATTTGGACGTTGAAACATGAGAGAAAATCCAATGCACTATGTGTGCGTTTACTATGGCACTATTTGTGCGAGTGTAATTAGCACTATGTGTGAAAATACGGTTGATAATATAAAAGGTACATGAAAGAACTAAGTGATAGAACTATTAACTAAAATATCGAATTTGAGACTTGTGATGTGTATGTATAAATTTACCTAGTGCATCATTGTTCCCTGCTGTGAGGAAATGAATCTGAATCAATTGGGTTGTTTTGGTATTTGGTATGATTGTAGGACTTGGCATGAGATGTTTAAATTTTTTTGAAACAGGGCCAGAGCGATTTCTGGATCCCCTATTCTGACTTTGGAAATTCACCATAAATTTGACAAAGATAATTAAAAGTCATGCTTTATATGTACAGATTCATTATGGAGTCTAGTTTTAATAGAGACAAACGGCATAGGCATTGAAGCCTGTGCAGGAGATATCTAATTAAGTAAAGCACGAGGGTCGAGTAGTCGAACCCTGAAATAGGGGAGACTTTAACTAATAAACTGTACTAATTGGCCTGACCAAAAACTTTACAAAAATTTTACTAGATAGATATATGAGTCTAGTTTCAGGAAAAATTTACGGAATTGGATTTCGAGTTTCGAAACTCGAGATATGATTTTTAAAGCGATCGCGATGCGCTTAGCCACTTTGTCTAGAAAATTTTAAAACGAATTGTATGAGCCGTTTAAGTAATGAATTAAGCCCGTTAACACCTCGTGTTCGACTCCGGCAATGGTCTCGGGTATGGGGTGTTACACTATCAGTGATGGCTTACAGTTAAAGAGGGTACCCAGCCCGACCGATTGACTTGGGAATTTTTCAAGACTGCATTCCAAGGAAAATATGTGGGTGCCAGTGGATACCCGTTGGGGACAGTTTCTAAAGTTGACTCCAGGGGATAAATTAGTGGTTGAATATGAGGTTGAATTTTTGCATCTTAGTCGCTATGCGCGAGGCATGGTGGCGACTACGTATGAGAGGTGTGTTCGATTCGAGGACGGCCTCAGAAATAGTCTACGGGTCTTGTTATCTCCACAGAGGGAGTGAGATTTTGCTGCATTAGTGGATAAGGCGAAGATTGTCGAGGATATGAAGTGCGCTGTGCGCCAGAACTGTGAAAAGGAAAGAGGTAGGAACAAAAGGGATTCGGAGCCCTTAAGTTTATTTCTGAGGCCTAAGAAAAAGGCCAGAGTTGATGGGCCAGTCAGAGTTGGGGCCCCTGTTGCTGTTACTGGGCCGTAGCCCTGTGCAGAATGTGGAAGACGCCATCAAAGCGAGTGTTGGAAAAGGATTGGGGCATGTTTGATGTGTGGTTCATTTGAGCATCGTATTAGAGATTGTCCATGGAGGCCCGAGCAGATGCAAGCTACAAGTCGGGGTACTGTTCAGCCACCGAGACGTGTTCAGTAGCCATCGAGAGGTCGTGGTCAGGCTAGAGGTGAAAATGGTATGGGCCTGGTCGTGGAGCACCGAGTAGAGGTACTGGTCATACTGAGGCGAGGCAGCCAGCTCTAGTTTATGCCGCACACTGCCGAGAGGACGGAGATGCCCCAGATGTTATTACGGGTACGTTCTTTATCCATAATGTACCTTATATTTGCACTGATTGATGTTAGGTTTACGCTTTTTTATATAGCATGCACTGTGTTTGAGACTTTGGGTATAATGGTTGAAACCACTGTGAGTGAGGTTACTTTGTTGAGTCCATTAAGGCAGTCAGTGAAGGTAAATAAATTGTTCATAGATGTAATTTTGGAGGTTCAAGGAACCATCTTTTTTGCGGATTTAATGGAACTCCCTTTTGGAGAATTCGACTTAATATTGGGTCTGGACTGACTGGTTAAGCATCAAGTGAATTTGGATTGTGCTACTAAGCGAGTGGTACTAAAAACTGTGGAGGGTGATGAGGTAGTGGTAATTGGGGAGCGTCGGAATTATTTGTCAAATGTGATTTCTGCACTAAGGGCTGAGAAGTTGGTTCGTAAGGGTTGTGAGGTGAATCTAGCCTACACCAGTGTTTCTAATTCTGAGGTTTCGTATGTTAAAGATATCAGAACAATTAAGAACTTTCCAGATTTTTTTCCCGATGAACTACATGGGTGACCTCCAAACCGTGAAGTTGAGTTTGGGATTGAGCTCCTGCCGGGTTTAGCTCTAGTGTCCATCGCCCCTTATAAAATGGCACTGAAGGAGCTTTTGGAGTTAAAAGCTCAGATTCAAGAGTTATTGGATTGAGGGTTCATCCACCCTAGTGTGTCTCTATGGGGAGCATCGATTTTATTTGTGAAAAAGAATGATGGATCCATGCTTATGTGCATCGACTACCGGCAACTGAATAAATTGACTATTAAGAATAAGTACCTCCTAATGACGATTGATAATCTATTCGACCAGTTTCGAGGAGCTTATGTAACACCCCGAACCCGAGACCGTCGCCGGAGTCGAACACGAGGTGTTAACAGACTTCAAACCACTTATTGAGAATTTCCTAGACAAGCTGCCAATCTGTGTACTAGTCGCTTCAAAAATCATATCTTGAGTTTTACAACTCGAAAATCAGTTTCGTAATTTTTTCCTGAAACTAGACTCATATGTCCATCTACAGATTTTTTTCTAGAATTTTTGGTCGAGCAAATTAGTACATTTTATTAGTTAAAGTCTCCCCTGTTGCAGGGATCGACTACACTGACCTTTGTGCGTTACGAATTGGATATCTCCCTTTACAGGGCTTCAATACTGATGCTGTTTGTTTCTATAGAAACTAGACTCAGAGAGGAATCTACACATATATGGCATGACTCCTAATTATCTCTGGTTAATTTACAATGATTTTCAAAAGTCAGAACAGGGGATCCAGAAACCGTTCTGGCCCTGTTTCACGAGAACTTTAATATCTCTTAAAATACAGCTCATATGGTCGTTTTGTTTCATCCATATGGAAATAAACCCATCAAGCTTCAAGTACGTAATTTTTTTAGCTATTAATTCCACTTCTACTATTTTTAGTGATTTTTCGATCTCATATCACTGCTGCTGTCCGCAACAGTTACTGCAGTAGACTATGCCAATTTCATGAATCCTTCCTTAGCCTTACTACTCATCCATCATACGTGACACAAATTATGGCCACCTTATCAAAATTAAGGTTTCTAAGACTCGTGGCTATAGATTCTAGCATCCCACTCAAACGACCACATAGGCCATTTTCACATGGCTTAAAGTTTACAACCCAAAATTTAACAAAACAAAATAGCTCATACATGCCAAATGTTCTCCTAAGTCGACTAAGAAGACAATACCAAAGATTGCTCGCGGTGTGATGACTTCGTTGATGATTCTGAACACCCAAAAGGAGACGAGCCCAAGGAACCTAAAATGGGTGACAAGAAAACACCGAGTGAGTTTATAACTCAAGAAGTCATAAGCATTCCACAACCATCCATTAATACAATTATCATAAAATGAAATAATGAAACAAGGCCAAATGTTCCACCATACCGAACTATACCATAGTTCCTTAGATCTTCGGATCAATCTCATACCAAGTCATACATTTACATTTCATATACTGTTCAATAGGATATTAGAAGCAATTTCCATACATCATTTCATTTCCGCAACAATCATGCAATCAAATGAACTTTCATCTATTCCACGATACCTTATTTACGGAATGCAATTGAAATCATCACATAGATTTAAATCTTACCAACTCCACCCGAGCATGAACATAGCATCTATTAGCCATGAACTCAAGGTACTTACTCTTTCCGCTGTCCATACTCATCTCGATAAAGTCACGCCTCCATATAAATGTTCAATCGGAGATATGTGTAGAGTTCGCACACATAGTGCTTAATACTCAATCACGCACACTTAGTGCCATATGATTCAAGCCCGCACACATAGTGCCATATAGTCCAAACTCGCACACTTAGTGCCGTACATTACAAGCTCACACACTCGAGGCCAATCTCAATCACCGTCACAGATCTATTTCTCGCACACTTAGTGCCAAGCAAACTTCCTACACATTTCACTATCGCTTTTACGTTCAACATTATCATCTTTTCATACACATACATTTGTATATATTTCATCTCATTAAACACAATTGCATAGATATTACAATCATTTAAGCAATATCAAATATATACTTAATGACTTACCTTGTGTTGGGTAAAATAGTCCAAGTCGGCTACTCGATGACCTTCGCCTTTCCCTTGCTTGATTCTCCTTCTTTAACTCCTTGAGCTTAATCAATAAATCAACTAGTTTAACCATCTCGCTAAACATTCATAATTCAATTACACATGCATATGTATGTTTGTATATTCGCAACCATCCTCACTTATTACCCATTTAGTCAACAATCTAAGCCAAGATAAGGCTTCAATATGGTTGCCTCTAACCGAATACATGCTCACCAATTTCCCTTCATGTGGCGAATATGCATGTCCATGTTGAGGCCATTTATGCACTTATTACCACACAAAAACAGCATACATTTTACTAACTAATACCTTTCCATATTGTAACTCAATACACATCTATCATTTCCTTCATAACCAAAACATCATCATAAGTAAGTATATACCTTAAGATAGTATATACGTCATACCAATACATCATGCTCAAACATATATACATATATGTATGCTAGAGCCGAATCTCAAGTTGATTGTAACTAAACATGAACATGATTTGAAACACAAATCTTACTCTCCATGCAAAGAGCATAAATCACACTTGGGGTGCACCATGGCGAATACATCACAACACCATAATTTTGGTCATGATTACACAAAGAACTTAGTATATCATTCAAAAATGCTCAAAGAAAATCTAAGAGTCCTCAATCCACCACCACATGTATCATCATCAAGCTTCATATTTAACATGCAATGGCATTAACTCAAAATCCACCTTGGCCAAATACCATCCCCATGATATAACAAAGATTTGAACCATGGGCTAATAAGAACATCAAGTTAACAACCAAAAACATGCATGAATCTCATGGCACAACATCAAACATACCTTAATCTTGATGCAAATATAGCCAAACCTCTTCCTAATCCTCTTCCAACCCAAGCATGAAGCAAAATTCCTCCCTTCCCTCTAGTATTTTCGGTCAAGAGAGAATGAAATGGATGAGCAAAATTTTTTCTTTTCTTTTCTTCCATGTACGGCAATGGGGGTTTCACTCAAACACACACATTTTTTTTTCTTTACTACCCATGCTTATTTGTTTATTGTTTCCCCTAATGCACCAACAAAACATGTTTCATGACATGTTTAGCCCATACTCCTTGTCATGGCCGGCCATCACTTGTAAAAGGGGTATTTGACATGCAAGGCCATTGTTTTGCATGCATGCTTTAATTAGTCATCATACATTTCCCATCATACTTTCAAAGTTTTCTACTAGGTCCTTTCTAGTGAAATTCACATTTATAACTCTAAATTAAAGCATCAAAATGTCACACATGAGTTAACACATATTATAGGCATCAAAATAAATATCAAATTATTTTTATGCCTCGGTTTTGTGGTCCCGAAACCACATTCCGACTAGGGTCATTTTAAGGCTGTCACAGCTTATATCTTCTCTAACATTGATCTCCGATAAGGGTACCATCAACTGAGAGTCAAAGAGGCTGATGTTTACAAGACAGTGTTTAGGACTCGTTATGGTCATTACGAGTTCCTAGTGATGTCGTTTGGACTGACGAATGCACCAGTGGCTTTTACGGATCTAATTAACTGAGTGTTCCAACCCTATCTGGATCGGTTCATAGTGGTTTTTCTAGATGACATATCGGTGTATTTGAGAACTGAGGATGAACACAATGCACAGCTCCGAGTTGTTCCGTAGATTCTAAGGGAGAAATAATTATATTCTAAGTTTAGCAAGTGTGAATTCTAGTTACGAGAGGTAACATTTCTGGGTCATGTGGTATTTGCTGAAGGGATTAGGGTTGATCCTCGAAAAATTGAAGTTGTTCTAGATTGGAAGCCACCTAAGACGGCATTTGAGGTTCGTAGTTTTCTGGGACTGGCAGGATATTATAGACGGTTTGTTGAGGAGTTTTCATGGATTACTGCACTCTGACTAAGTTATTGCGTAAGCGTTTAACTGGACTGATGCTCAGCAAGAAAGTTTTAAGAAACTTAAGAAAGTTCTGACTGAGGCCCCTATCTTGATACAGCCAGAGTCTGGGAAAGAGTTTACTGTCTACAGTAATGCATCACACGTTGGTTTGGGATGTGTGTTGATGAAAAAGGGTAAGGTGGTGGCATATGCGTCTCGCTAACTTAAGACTCACGAGGCGAATTATCTGATGCATGACTTGTAGTTGGCTCCCGTGGTATTTGCACTGAAAATTTGGAAGCATTACCTGTACGGTGAAAATTGTATCATTTATACGGATCACATGAGCCTCAAGTACTTCTTCACTCAGAAGGAGCTATGTCTTAGGCAACGTAGATGGATTAAGCTGCTAAATGACTACGACTATTTGATTGAATATTAACTTGGTAAGACCAATGTGGTGGCTGACGCACTAAGCCGTAAGGCTATGACGGATCTGAGAGCGATGTTTGCTCGTCTCAGCTTATTTGATGATGGTAGTCTGTTGGCCAAACTTCAGGTTAAACCGAAATGGATTAAGCAAATTAAGGGTAAACAGTTGGTGGATAAGCCACTGGGTCCTCGATTCCGACAGATTGAAAGTGGGGAAACTTCAGATTTTGGACTGAATAGCAAAGGGGTACTATGTTTCCGTGGGAGAGTCTGTATACCGAGGGATACTGATTTGAGGCAGTCTATACTGCGAGAGGTGCATAGTAGTCCTTATACTATGCATCCCGGTGGGAATAAAATGTACCGAGACCTTCGTGAGTTATATTGGTGGCCAGGTCTCAAGCGTGAAGTTACTGACTCTGTGAGTAAATGTCTGACTTGCCAGCAGGTTAAGGCTAAACATCAGTTACCTTCAGGGTTGCTTCAGCCAGTTAAAATTCCAATTTGGAAGTGGAAAAGAGTAGCTATGGACTTTGTTAGAGGGTTGCCCCTAACGTCTACTAAGAAGGATTCAGTATGGGTCATCATTGATCGATTGACCAAATCTACCCATTTCATACCAATTCATACTAATTACTTGTAACACCCCGAACCCGAGACCATCGCCGGTGTCGGACACGAGGGGTTAACAAGCCAAATCCACATATTTCGCCCACCAATTGACATTTCCAGTCAGGCTGGAAAACTGCGTCACCGTCGCCTTAAAAATCATATCTCGAGTTTCAAAACTTGGAAACTGGTTTCGTAAATTTTCCCTGAATTTAGACTCATATATCCATCCATGGATTTATTTCTAGAATTTTTGGTCGGGCCAATTGGTACAGTTTATTAGTTAAAGTCACCCATGTTACAGGGATCGACTGCTCTGACCTCCGCGCGTTACAACTTGAATATCTCTCTGTACAGGGCTTTAATACTGGTGCCGTTTGTTTCTAATGAAACTAAACTCAAAATGGAATCTGTAAATATAAGGAATGACTCCTAATTCTTTCTGGATAATTTATAGTAAATTTTTAAAGTTGCGACAGGGGACCCAGAAACCGTTCTGGCCCTGTCTCACGAAAGCTTTAATATCTCTTAACATGTGACTCCTATGACCGTTTTGTTTCTTCCATATGAAAGTAGACTCATCAAGGTTCATTTACATAGCTTATTCACTATTTAATACCATTCCTACAAATTTTGGTGATTTTTCACATTCACGTCACTGCAGCTGGCAGCATCTATTTTTAAGGTAGGTCTTACCTATTTTGTAGTCTCCATGAACCAACTAGTCTTGCCATACATAGGTTCACATATGATCATTTTAACCATACCAATGGCTGATCATGTGACCAACACTCCCATTTCCAATCCATAATCACATCATGACACCATATATATATATACAAACCGCAAATAGTCTAAGTTCAGACTTCACTTTTACGAGCCATTTTCGCATGGCCGTACACATATACATCACAACATATTTAAACCAACAAGGGTAGTCCTATACATGCCATTTCAAAGCTCAACCAAAATTATACCAAAATGGAGGCTTTGATAGTGTAGATGACTTCGACTTTAATGATCCCGAATCCGATTGCTATCGAGCAAAATCTATAAAACAGAGAGCCAAAGCAACAGGTAAGCATTTTTATGCTTAGTAAGTCTCAAGGAATAAAATCAGCTTTAATTAAAGCAATACATTCACATGGCCAAATGCATCATTTCATTAATACACATTCACATAATCATTCTTACTTCACACTTCATCATTATATACTTTCACAAGGTATCAACCAATTCAATAGCTGAAATTAGTTAGTCGATCGAGCGAATGTTGCTCAAACATGTCGAGTTTCCAATGCACGTATAAACATACCTTATTCTTTGGGCTTTTCGAGCGTACCGATTGAATTCATTACAGCAACCAACACTCACCTCCAGCCCAAGCTTCTTCGGAATACAACTGGATATAACCACGTGCACGAATGCCTTCGGGTCTTAGCCCGGATATAATTTCCAGCAATAACGTCTTCGGGTCTTAGCCCGGATATCATTCAATTGCTCATGCACACATACATCAATAATCATTAGACATTCATATTTCATTTTCGTTACTAAGGCTCAAACGCAAATATAATCACTAGCATAATCACCTTCGGGACTTAGCCCGGGTATCATTCAAATACTCATACACACAAAAATCGATAATCATTACACATCCATATTTCATTTCACATAATTCAAGTAGGGTCACTTCTTGAGGACTTACCTCGGATGTTGTCGAACGGCTTTTACGGCTATTCGATCACTTTTTCCTTCCCCTTGTCCAATTGTGGCCCTCTAAGCTCTTGAGCTTCATCTTGGTGCAAGTTTAGCCAAATCTCCTTCTAGATCTCTTCTAAACAAATAAAATGAAGCAAAAATCTCTTCTTCCCCCTTAGTTTTGGCTCAAAGAAAGGATGAACAAATTTTTTTCTTTCTTCCTTTACAACTCACGGCAATGGGGGAGATACCACACTCACACACACATTTTTTTTTTCATTCTTTTCTTACCCATGCTTATTTGTTTATTATTTCTCCCTAATGCCCAACAAAACATGTTTCATGACATGTTTAGCCCATATTCTTGGTCATGGCCGGCCACCACCTATAAAAAGGGGAATTTGACATGCAAGTCCATTGTTTTGCATGCATGCTTTAATTAGTCATCACACATTTCCCTATCGTACTTTCAAAGTTCACTACTAAGTCCTTTCTAGTGAAATTCACCTTTATAACACTAAATCAATCATCAAAAAATGTCATACATGAGCATACACATATTATAGGCATCAAAATAAATTTTAAATTATTTTTATGCCTCGGTTTTGTGGTCCCGAAACCACATTCCGACTAGGGTCAATTTTGGGCTGTCACATTACTCGTTGCAGAAGCTGGCTAAACTATATGTGGCAGATATAATGAGACTGCATGGGGTACCTGTTTCCATAATATCTGATAGGGATCCACGCTCCACATCTCGATTTTGGAAGAAGCTACATCAAGCACTAGGTACAAGGTTGGACTTCAACACTGCGTTCCATCTTCAGACAGATGGTCAGTCTGAGAGGGTGATTCGGATACTGGAGGACATGTTAAGGAGTTGTGTGATAGGTTTTTGAGGCAGTTGGGAGGACTACTTTCCATTAGCAGAGTTTGTGTATAATAATAGCTACTAGTCTAGCATACAGATGGCACCTTATGAGGCATTATATGGTCGTAGGAGTCGTACTCCTTTGTGTTGGACGGAGTTGGGCGAGCGGCGAATTCTGGGCCCTGAATTAGTTTCTGATATTGGGGATAAAGTTAGATTAATTTGGGATCGACTGAAGGCGGCATCAGATAGATAGAATTGATATGTGAATTTGAAGCGGAAGGAGATTCAGTATTCTGTGGAGGACTTCATTTTTCTCAAGATCTCGCCATGGAAGAAGATACTGAGATTTGGACGGAAGGGCAAGTTGAGCCCAAGGTTTACTGGGCCTTACCGCATACTAAAACGTGTGGGACCGGTAGCCTATCAACTTGAGTTACCTCCAGAGTTAGACCAGATTCACAATGTGTTTCATGTCTCCATGCTGAGGCTTTACCGCTCTGATCCAACACATATAATCTTGACTGAGAGGATTGAGGTTAGACCGAATCTACTATCAAGGAAGAGCCAGTTCATATTCTAGAGCGTGATGCAAAAGTGTTAAGGAAGAAGTCTATACAACTAGTTAAGGTACTTCGACATAATCACAACTCAGAGGAGGCCACGTGGGAACCCGAGGAGGTGATGCGACAACAATACCCTAATCTATTTTGAACAGGTAAATTTCAAGGCCAAAATTTTCTTTTAAGGGTAGAGTTGTAACGCCCCAAATTATAAGTAATTATTTTTGTATGTTGTGTTGCGTAAATGCATACTTGCTTCAGTGGTTAAGTGTCCTTAGAAGTGTTGGAGAAGTCCTCAGTTCAAGCCTTGGATTGTGCAAAAATTTTATTTTTACTTGAATAAACCCTGTAGCTAGTCAATAGGCTTCTTAAATAAATATGGATAAAACATGACAAAAAAAAGGGTTTGTTGGTCTAGGGGTAAGTGGCGTGAGGAGTGTTCCTTGGGGTCTGAGGTTCGAGGCTTGGCGATGAAAAAGGAATGTTTTATTTTACGGTGAGTACATGGGAGTGCCCTAGCTTGACCGAAACTCTAAGGAGTTTGAAGAGAGTTCAAATTAGTGGGTGGAGAGATTGGAGGAGAGGTTAAGGAGTGGATCATAGGATTTGGTGGACGGTTGGAGAAAATTTGGCTTTGGGCTTAGAGGGAAAAGAAGTGTTGTGCCGAGTGCGGCTTTGAGCACTCAAGAAAATCAGTTTTGGAGGAAAGAATTTAGCTCTGGGGATGGTATACTCATTCCCTTTTTCGATTTCTACCAAATGGTTCTTTTTGGCTTATTTACATTTCCTTGTTGAGGCCAAATATTGCTTGACCATTCGGGTATTTTTCTATGCTTTGTGATTTTGTGCTCTTTTTTCGACCATTTTCCTCTTATTAACTTACTTCTTTTCCTTTTCTTTCTCAATTGGTCTCCCTCTCTTGACCGATTGCTTCTAACTCCTTTTCCCCGCTCAACACTTTCAGTTTTGACAAGTTCCTCTCTGGGTTTCCTTGTTCTTTTTGCGACCTTCTTGATCGATTATTCCACCTTTTCCCCCTCACAGCCGGTTGTTGTCCTTAGGTTGATTACCTTGTCTCCACTCCCCTTCATTTCTTTTCTCTTCTCTCTCTCAATTCTTTCTCTTTTCACTTGGTGCGTTGGCCGAATATTAATTGGTAAGTCCCTGTTTTACTTCTCCACTTTCGGCTTTTCTCCTCTTTCTGTTATTGCCGATTCTCATCTTCTCATTCTCATTTATGGTGCTCTTTCAGTTTTTAGAACTTCTCGAGGAGTGAAAGAGTTTAAAAGTGTTCAGAAGCGCTCGAAACCTTTCTCTCGTCACTCGATTAAAGGTAGCTTGACCCTTATTTATCACATGTTGAACTTTGGTACATGACTTGTGTTATAGGGTGTTGGCCGATTGCCTTATTTTTCCCTATCTTTGGTTTTGTGTTTACAATAAGCCTGCATATGTTGATTCAAGCCATGTGTATATGCAATTATCATTAATGGACTTTATTGGTAATGTAGCTTTTTGACAAGGAGGGTGTAATCAACCTTCGTCAATGGTTTAAGCGGGCTAAACCACACTATTTCAATCAAGGCAAGTATCAAATCTTATTTTGGGTTAAGTGTGTAAAAGAGGATGATTAACCCTATTATCAAGCAGCTAATGGAAAGCCTTGTATGAATGTAGGTTTTGGTGCTCGTGGACTTTTAGCACTTTTCACAAACAAGATGTGTAAAACACTACCCCTATTCATAAATTAGCAAAAGCTGAAAAACGTGACCATTGAAGCTACACGAACGTGTACTCACTCATGTGGTCACCCGAATACATAGACGTGGGCATTTTATTGTAGAGGACACCATGAGCGATTTTATGGGCTTAGGCCATTTTGGGCCACATTGGGCCGAATGGGCCGTGTGGGCCCTACGAACTTGTGGGCCCACACGGACGTGTGGAGAATATTGGGCCAGGCTGTGCATTCCATACGGCCAAGGCCATTTTTGCGCTTTGTAGGCCACACGGGCATGTGCGCCTATATGGGCCCATTTACACTATTTGACTGTTAAGGTTGCACGGGTCGTCTGAGATGACTGTGGACCTATTATTGGGTCGGTAAGTGTACCTAGACCCCAAAGTGATAAAAGACTATTATGCCCCCATAAGGTAAAATGACTATTATGCCCTTATGAGATGTATGACTGTAATCGAGCATGCCATTTTATATATTTTGTATACATGCATGATATTATGATACAATGCATGACATATTGCATGGGGATGGGTTATATTGATTGGATAAAGTGTACTGTACTAGCAGCTCTGCTGCAAACACTGTTTAGTGCCACAACTAGTGCTAATTTTGGAGTGTAGGGATGGGTGGGTTGATTTTATCCCCACATGGAGTGTAGGGCTGGACGGACTAGAGTGTAGAGGCTGGTTGGGCAGGATTTCTAATTGCATATATGTATGGTTACTGTCACTGAAATGGGCTATGGTCTGCACTGACACTGATACTGTAATGGGCTTAGGCCCTAACTAAAACTGAACTATTACTAAAACGGGCTCAGGCCCAGACTGTATTTGCCTATTGTATGACTGACCGTTTGTTCATTAAGGGATTACACACTGTATTTGCCTATTTTATGTATACATGTGCTGCAAATTTTGTAATGGAGCTTTGGTTAGGCTTGAAATACAGAGTAATTTGCACAAGTTTCATTTTCCAGGCCTAGGGACAAAATCAAAATTTATGGAAAAGTTAGGGGCAACATGGTAATTTTTTTGAGGACGTAAATTGTGTCCATTTAAATATGAAAAGTATGAAATTGATGGTTAAATTCATTTATATAGATCCGTACAACACTAATTCGAGGTCAGATCGAGAAAAAGAAAAGGTTTCGATTAGTAGACTTTTTGCCGAACAAGTGTCGAGGTAAGTTCGTGTAACTTAATCTGGCATGTAATTATGTTAATTGAATGTTGTTTTCGTATGTAATGTGACTTTTATTGATGTACATTACTTGAATGCTATCATGAGAAATTTGATTCATGCTTGAAAATGGTGAATAAGGGTTGAGTCCCGATTGAATGTTGAGTTTCGATGATTATATGCACTTTCCCAAAATTAATAAGGTCCTGCATTTGTTGCTGACGGGATTTAGCCTGAACGGGTAATCCCGATATAATACCTCTCGAACATACGTTATGATTAGTGTTTAGCCTGGACTTGTAACCTAATTGAACACTTTGAGCATACGTTATATAAAGGATATAGTCTGGATTGGTAATCCTGTTGTACGACATGTGGCTTGAGAGTGTGTTCCTTGGTTAAGTACCCTAAGGGGTAACATCGATAAGAATTGATGGATTAATGAATCGTACACCTCGAGTGTACTACTTGAGCATCCATCGGAATTCAATGATTCAACGGACATATAACTCTAGATATGGCACGAAAATCTTAAGATAATATGATAATGTCTTGAAAGAATATTGCTTCATGAACTCATCTATGTTACTTGATTGATATGGATATTTTGGTAATTAACATTTTTTATTGAATGTATGTGATTAGGCAATTTAGTCAAATGGATGGAAACATAACATTGTATGCCTAGATTTTAAATAAACAAGATTGATAAGTTTAGTTTCTGTTATACGAACTTACTAAGCATGTATTGCTTACTCCATTTTATTTTTCCCCTATTTTCTAGTGCTCGAAAGATCCTGAAGGTTGGAAGATCATCGGAGCGTCGTCACACTATCAACTATCATTTTCGGTACATATAGTGAAATCATTTTGGTATAATGGCGTGTATAAGACAACATGACCATTGGTAGCTAGATAATAATTTTTTGTAACCTAGCCAACGGAATGGCTAGTAATGGTTCATTTTGATATTTCTAAGTAGGCTATTATGACATATATACATGTGTTAAGTTGAGTGCATGTGATCAAATGTTGTCATTGCCTAAGTTAATTCAAGGTAAGTTTATAAACACTTGTGCTTGCAATGATATGTCATGTTAAATGGTGAATTTTCCTATTTTGAATGCTTGGAATGGTTGGTACTGGTTGTGTGTTTCATGTGCAGGTCTTGGGTGAAATTTTGCGTACGAAATGAAGCTAGAAATGGCTTTATTTTGTCCACATAGGCAGACACACGGGCATGTGTCTAGACAGTGTGTGACACACGGCCTGGTAACATGGGCATGTGGTTAGGCCGTGTGTCCCCTGCACCTTAATTTTGAGAAAAGAATGCTCAAAAATGGGCACACGGGCAGAGACACGAGCGTGTGTCTCAGCTGTGTGTGCCACACGGGCATGTGTCTTGGCCGTGTGAAATCTGCACCTATTTATGAATTGCATTAATTAACCACACGGCCTAGCACAGGGGCGTATGGCATGGCCGTGTGTCCAAGTCAGAGAGTTGCACGAGGCTGAACACAGCCTTTAACACGGACGTGCCCCAGGGTCACACGAGCGTATCCCTTGGACTACATGGGCGTGTGAGCCCTGCACCTTGGAAAAAAATTTTAAGTTCATGAAAAATTCTTATAAGTCCCGATTAAGTCTCGACTCAATTCTAATGCTTGTATTAGGCCTCGAGGGCCCGATCTAGGGATGTTATGGATAACCTCTGTCAATAAATAGTAATTTTTATGGTTTAATATAAAAAGGTTCTGAATGTTTTGCTAATGTTTTGAAACCTTGTTTCAGCGATGGGTACGGGTTAGAGGTGTTACATTTAGTGGTATCAGAACTACGATTTAGCCGATTCTCGAATTGGATGTAATGAACACGAGTTTAGCTATACATGTCATTATATAAATTGTGATAGTGTGATGACTCCTGATCATTTTTAATGTGTTTTTCATATAGTAATCTCATCCAACCGAGCTAGAACTGAATTCGAGGAAGCTGAGAGCAATGCTTCAACGTCGGTTCAAAGAGTTGCGCTTGTGTCTAATAGTGAAAGGCCCGTGTCTGAGGGCCGAAGTGAGGAGGCAAAACAAGCCTTATTTCAAATGATGAATAAATGGTTTGCCCAGTACTTAGAACAAACCCAATTTTACAACGACCTTCCCCACCTGCTCCCCAACCGATTTCTGAATTACCACTAGGTGCCAAACCTGTTAGAATTGGTAAGCCTCCAATAGATAAAATCCGAAAACACGGGGTGAAAGAATTTAGAGTTACAGCAGATGATGATCCAGAAATGGTTGAGTTTTGGCTAGAGAACACTATCTGGGTTTTTGATGAATTGTCTTGTACACCTGCTGAATGTCTGAAATGTGCAGTATCCTTACTGAAAGATACAGCTTATCATTGCTGGAATACCATAACTTCAGTGGTACCTAGAGAGAATGTCACATGGGAATTTTTCCAAGCTGAATTCAGGAAGAAGTATGTTAGCCGGAGATTTACAGATCAAAAAAATGAAAGAATTTCTCAAGCTTAAACAAGGAAACTTGACCATATCCAAATGTGAACGAGAATTTGTTCGATTCAGTAAGTATGCTAGAGAATGGGTTTTAACCGAGGTAGAAATGTGTAAATGCTTTGAAGAGGGCTTAAATGAAAACATCAAATTGCTGATTAGAATTCTCGAAATAAGGGAATTTGCAGCGCTAGCCGACCGAGCACACAAAGCTGAGGAATTGAGTAAAAAAAAGAAACAAGCCGAAAGTGAGGCTAGTGTTTCTAGAAAAAGAACTATGTGTAACTCACAATCATTTGCTTCTAAAAAACTAAAGAAGTATTATGATCGTGTGACCACCTCTACGGGATATTCTGGAAGAGAGAGGGGCCCTCAACGTTCTAACCCGAGGTCTTTATCTCCATCTGTGACCAGTGTGGGTAGTGTTAGTAATCCCAAACCAAAATGTAAACATTGTAACAAATTCCATCATGGGGAATGTCGGTCTAGAAGTGGAGCTTGTTTTGGAGGTGGTTTACTCGACCATTTTCTCAGAAATTGTCCAGAAATAGTTGAACAAGAAATAGAACCAACCCCAAAGTCAAGTAATCCTGTCTCGAGGGGCAAACCGCCCTGCCATCCTGGCAATGTTGCTGGTAGTCAAGGTACTACTAAGGATATAACAGTTAGATCTATGGCACGAGCACCTGCAAGGACATATGCTATTCGTGCTAGAGATGATGCTTCTGCATCAGACGTCATTATTGGTACATTTTCGCTACTGCATTGATTGATCCTGGTTCCACACATTCATACATATGCACAAACCTAGTGTCTGTTAAAAATTTACCTGTTGAATACACTAAATTTGTGGTTAAAGTTTCAAACCCCATGGGCTAATGTGTTATGGTGGATAAAGTTTGTAGGAACTGTCCGTTGATGGTAAAAGGTTATTGCTTTCCGACTACCTTGATGATGCCTATCTTGCATATATGATGGATATTAAAGTATCTGAGTCAAAGATTCAGTCAGTCCCGGTAGTATGTAAATTTCCTGACGTATTCCTAGAACAATTACCTAGTTTACCACCGGAAAGAGAGGTGTAATTCTCTATAGATCTTGTTCCGGGAACAACACCAATATCAATAGCACCTTATAGAATGGCTTCTACTGAATTGAAAGAACTGAAAAAACAGTTGCAAGAGTTTATTGACAGAGGTTTTGCTTGACCTAGTTTCTCACGTTGGGGTGCCCCGTTTCTATTTTAAAGAAGAAGGATGGATCATTAAGGTTGTGTATTGATTACAGCCAGCTCAACAAACTTACAATAAAGAACAAGTATTCATTGCCTCAAATCAATGACTTGTTTGACCAGTTAAAGTGTGCTACTATATTTTCAAAGATTGATCTCCGTTTTGGTTATTATCAACTACGGGTAAAGGAATCAGATGTGCCAAAGACAGCTTAGAACCAGGTATGGACACTATGAGTTTCTTGTGATGCCATTCAGCTTGACAAATGAACCTGCAGTGTTTATGGATTTGATGAACAGAAATTTTAGCCCATATTTAGACAACTTTGTGGTGATATTTATAGATGATATTTTGGTTTATTCTCGAGATGAAAATGAACATGCTGAACATTTAAGAATAGTGTTGCAAACCCTACGAGAGAAACAACTGTACACCAAATTCAGTAAATGTGAATTTTGGCTGCGGAAAGTTAGTTTCCTTGGGCATATTGTGTCTGCTAAAGGTGTTAGGGTAGACCCGAATAAAATTTTAGCCATTGTAAATTGGAATGTGTCTGAAGTCTGAGGTTTTCTGGGACAAGCTGGTTATTATCGGAGATTTGTAAAAATATTTTCAATGATAGCTTCTCTGATGACTCGTTTGTTACAGGAAGATGTGAAATTTGAATGGACTGAGAAATGCCAGCAGAGCTTTGACAGATTAAAAGCTTTATTGACAAAAGCTCCAGTGTTAGTTCAGCCAAAATAGGGTAAGGAATTTATAGTTTACAGTGATGCATCATTGAATGGTTTAGCTTGTGTATTGATGCAAGATGGTAAGGTAATAGCATATTCTTCTTGACAGCTAAAGCCACATAAAAAGAACTACCCAACACATGATCTTGAATTGGCAACCATAGTGTTTGCATTGAAAATTTGGCGGCATTACTTGTCTGGAGAAAATGTCACATATTCACTAATCATAAAACTCTGAAATATCTGATGTCACAGAAAGATTTGAATTTGAGACAGTGCAGATGGCTTGAGTTATTGAAAGATTATGATCTTGTTATTGACTACCATCAGGGAAAAGCCAATGTAATGGCAGATGCTTTGAGCAAAAAATCCTTGTATACTTTACGAGCAATGAACACTCGATTTTCGATGTCTGATGATGGTTCAATTATAGCCGAGTTAAAAGTTAGACCAATGCTTTTACAGGAAATTTCTGAAGCTCAGAAAAATGATAGGAAGTTGCAAGCAAAACGGGTATAGAGTGAATGATTCTTGACTCAGAATTTCAGATCGGGATTGATGGTTGTTTATTATTCAGATATAGAGTATGTGTACCGAAAGGTTCAGAACTAGTATAGAAGATTTTGAATGAAGCTCATAATAGTAACATGTTTATACATCCTGGTAGTAATAAAATGTATAATGATCTGAAAAAGATGTACTGGTGGCCAGGAATAAAACAAGATATTTTTGAGTTCGTATCTAAGTGTTTGATCTGTCAATAAGTAAAAGCTGAACATCAGTTGCCTTCTGGACTATTACAGTCAGTCATGATACCGAAATGGAAATGGGAAAGAATTACCATGGATTTTGTAATGGGATTACCCCTGTCCCCAAGGAAGAAAGATGTCATTTGTTTAATTGTTGATCGGTTGACAAAGTCGGCACACTTTATTCTGATGCGTATGGATTATTCCTTGGATAGAATGGCTGAATTATATGTTTCTGAGATTGTCAGATTTCATGGAGTTCCTGTCTCCATTATTTCAGATAGAGATCTTCAGTTTATTTCTCGATTCTCAAGCAAATTGGAAGAGGCTCTGGGAACTCAGTTACACTTTAGTACTGCATTTCATCCGCAGACTGATGGTCAATCTGAACGGGTAATACAGATCTTGGAAGATATGCTTCGATGTTGTACACTTAAGGTTGAAGGTAACTGGGAAAGGTATTTACCTTTGGTTGAATTTGCTTATAATAACAGTTATCAATCTAATATTAAAATGGCATCGTATGAAGCCTTGTATGGATGCAAATGTAGAACTTTATTGTATTGGACAAAACTCAGTGAGAAAAAATTACACAGAGTTAACTTGGTCCGAGAGACCGAGGAAAAAGTGAAGGTAATTCGAGACAGCTTGAAAGCAGCCTCTGATCGTCAAAAGTCCTACGCTGATTTGAAACGAAAAGAAATAAAATTTCAAGTCGGTGATAAAGTATTCTTGAAGATGTCGCCTTGGAAGAAATTTTTTCGATTTGGACGCAAAGAAAAACTGAGTCCACGGTTCATTGGACCATATGAGGTTACTGAAAGAATTGGACCGGTTGCATATCGGTTAGCTTTACCACCAGAGCTTGATCGGATTCATAATGTGTTTCATGTGTCTATGCTATGGTGGTATCGATCCGACCCTTCACATGTTATATCTCCGATAAAGGTAGAGATTTAGCCTGATATGACATATGGTGAAGAACTAATCAAAATTTTAGCTCGGGAAACAAAAGAGTTAAGAAATAAAAAGGTAGCTTTAGTAAAAGTTCTTTGGCAATGACACGGTATTGAAGAAGCTACCTGGGAGCCAGAGGATACTATGAAGAAGCAATACCCAAATCTTTTTACTGGTAAGATTTTTGAGGACAAAAATCCCTAAAGGGGAGAGTTGTCACAGCCCATTTTTCAGTGAAATCGGAACAGTGGTTTCGGGACCATAAATCCGACCCAAAAATATAATTTATTTTTATTTCATTATCTGGTCCGTATTATAATAAGCATGTCATGTGAAAATTTTGAAATAAAAATTTTATCTATTAAGTGCTTAATTACGAGGACTAAATAGCATAAAATGCGAAAGTTGAATTCTAGCAGCTATAAGGATCAAATAGTTATGGAATTCAAAACTTAAGGTCCTTATATGGTAATTAGACCATTAAGAAAAGTATGTAGATTTTTCTTGTTGACTCATCCATGGAATTATAGAAAAATGGCAATAACTAAATTGGAAATACCAAAATACTTAATTGATTAAAAGATGAAAAGAAATATATCATCTTATTTTCATCATCCTCAACCTAAAATTTTATGGAAACCCTAGGAGAGAAAAGGGAAACTTTCAAGGCTTAATTGGGTAAGCTCTATTGTCCCGTTTTTAGTAATTTTGGTATTTTTGAAATCGGGATAGCTTAATCTCTCTATTTGAGGGATTAATTTGAAAAGTTATCAAGGTATGAAAATGGGGCATGGATGTATTATACTGGAAATTAGAAATTTATGGTAGAAAATGAAAGATTATTGATAGATAAACAACTTTTAGATTTTTGATAAAAACTTGAATTAGGAACTAAAATGTAAACTTGTGAAATTGAAGGAAAAATTCTGAAATTTTATGTGTACATGTGCTGTAAATTTTGTAATGGAGCTTTGGTTAGGCTTGGAATACAGAGTAATTTGCACAAGTTTCATTTTCCGGGCCTAGGGACAAAATCAAAATTTATGGAAAAGTTAGGGTTAGGGGCAAAACGGTAAATTTTCCTATGACGTAAATTGAGTTCATTTAAATATGAAATGTGTGGAATTGAAGGTTAAATTATTTTATATAGATCCGGACAACACTAATTTGATGTTAGATCGAGGAAAAGAAAAGGTTTCAGATTAGTAGACTTTTTATGCGAACAAGTGTCGAGGTAAGTTCGTGTAACTTAATCCAGCATGTAATTATGTTAATTGAATGTTGTGTTTGTATGTAATGTGACTTATATTGATGTAAATTACTTGAATGCTATCATGAGAAATTTGATTCATGCTTGAAAATGGTGAATAAGGGTTGAGTCCCGTTTGAATGTTGAGTTCCGATGATTATATGTACTTTCCCGAAACTAATAAGGTCCTGCATTTGTTGCAAACGGGATTTAGCCCAGGCGGGTAATCTCGATATAATACCTCTCAAACATACGTTATGATTAGGGTTTAACCTGGACTGGTAACCCTAATTGAACTCTTTGAGCATAAGCTATATAAAGGATTTAGCCTGGACTGGTAATCCTATTATACGACATGTGGCTCAAGAGTGTGTTCCTTGGTTAAGTACCCTAAGGGGTAACATCGATAAGAATTTACGGATTAATGAATCGTACACCTCGAGTGTACTACTTGAGCATCCATCGGAATTCAATGATTCAACGGACATATAACTCTAGATATGGCATGAAAATCTTGAGATAATATGATAATGTCTTGAAAGAATATTGCTTGATGAACTCATATGTTACTTGATTGATATGGATATTTTGGTAACTAAAATGTTTGATTGAATGTATGTGATTAGGCAATTTAGTCAAATGGATGGAAACATAACATTGTATGCCTAGATTTTAAATAAACAAGATTGGTAAGTTTAGTTTTCGTTATACGAACTTACTAAGTATGTAATGCTTACTCCGTTTTATTTTTCCCCTGTTTTCTAGTGCTCGGAAGCTCGTGAAGGTTGGAAGATCATCAGAGCATCATCACACTATTAACTAGCATTTTCGGTACATATAGTGAAATCATTTTGGTATAATGGCATGTATAGGAAAACTTGACCATTGGTAGCTTGATAATGTTATTTTGTAACCTAGCCATTGGAATGGCTAGTAATGGTTCATTTTGGTATTTCTAAGTAGGCTATTATGACATATATACACATGTTAAGTTGAGTACATGTGATCAAATGTTGTCATTGCCTAAGTTAAATCAAGGTAAGTCTATAAACACTTGTGCTTGCAATGATATGTCATGTTAAATGTTGAAATTGCTTATTTTGAATGCTTGGAGTGGTTGGTATTGGTTGTGTGTTTCAAGTGCAGGTCTTGGGTGAAATTTTGAGTGAGAAATGAAGCTAGAAATGGCTTCATTTTGTCTACACGGGCAAACACACGGGCATATGTCTAGGCCGTGTTTCATGTGGTTACGCTGTGTGTTCCCTACACCTTAATTTTGAGAAACAGAATGCTCAGAATTGGGTACACCGGTAGAGACACGGGCGTGTGTCTCAGCCGTGTGTGCCACACTGCCTAAAACACAGACGGGTGTCTTGGCCGTGTGAAACCTGCACCTATTTTTGAATTGAATTAATTAACCACACGGCCTAGCACACGGGCGTGTGGCATAGCCGTGTGTGCAAGTCAGAGAGTTACACGGGGTCGAAAACGGCCTCTAACACGGGCGTGTCCCAGGGTTACACGAGCGTGTCCCTTAGACTATACGAGCTTGTGAACCCTGCACCTTGGAAAAATTTTGTAAGTTCGCGAAAAATTCTTAGAGGTCCTGATTAAGTCCCGACTCGATTCTAATGCTCGTATTGGGCCTCGAGGGCCCAATCTAGGGACGTTATGGATGACCTCGGTAAATGAATAGTAATTTATGTGGTTTAATGGAAAAATGTTTTGAATGTTCTGGTAATGCTCTAAAACCCTGTTCTAGTGACAGGTATAGGTTAAGGGTGTTCCAATTTTCCATTTGATATCAAATCCACGAATATTCTAATCTTGTTTCTCTTCTGATTCAATTGTGTTCTTTTCATGATTTATTCAATTGTGATTGAGATTATGAATAACATGAGTGGCTAAATCCTTTAGTGAAGATTAACGAGTGGATGGGGGATATGATTAACAGAGGATTTAGGGTTTTCTCAATAGGGTTAGTCGGTATAGTTACATGTTCTTAAACCACTAGGCTTGACAACCCTAGGAAGTTATCATAGGCTAGACGAGGTCGAGAGATAAGTGAAACCGAGTAAATCGTCATTTATCCTGGTTGAGAAAGTGAAGTTGAGAGATAAACGAGTATCAATCAATCGTTTAATTAGTTAGAGGCTGAGAGATAATAATTGGTTAATTGATAGCTAATCCACCCTAAAATCCTAATCCAAAGTTAATTACAAACCCTAAAGCGAGTTAATCTTCCTGATTTGTTTATTCATTTTAGTCATTTGCTATTTTCTTTCTTGTTTATTCATTTAGTTATTTAATTTCTCTCAATTATCTATTTTATGGTTTATCATAATATAGGAATTAATTAGTACTATTTAAACTTATTATGGTAAAAAAAAATTCATATATTTATTCCATTCTCCCTTGAGTACGATCCTTGGAATACTTCCAAGTGTTTCGTAGCACTAATTATATTACAATTTGGCTTGTGCACTTGCGGACACCGCCGTTCTAAATTCTTATATATTTTTTGTGTTATATTTTACTATAAACATAACTCGTTTATAGGCGGTTAGTCACACGCCTATGCGTGAAAGTTGGCTATTACCATTCTAGCAATGCGTGAGCTTCACGCGTAGTGTCTCTGGTGGTCAAAACTTGCATATCAACTATGGAGAATGCGGTGCACCTCCTTGTGTTGGTGGTGAACCCCAAAAATCAGGTCAAACAAGTGACCCACAAAAAATCCAAATCGTTCACATGTAAAACAATGAAACGCGAACCCACTAAATTAAGTCGAGAGGCTCTGATACCATGTACAAAATACTAAAAGATAAATAGCAAAGCACAATGAAAAAGAGAATGAAGTTCTATATTTCATACACCATCAAACGATATATATATATTTATGCATATAAGGATCTACTCTATAGGGAAAGTAAAAAAAAGAATAAAATTAAATCCCTAGTAATCAGCTATATCCATAGTAATTAGCTAATTACATATTTGCATATTCCTTAACAATTATCAATTGAACTCAAGCTTTTAATACATTATAAGATACGACTCACGCACACATAGTTTGTCACTTGCTTAGGATTAAAGTAAGTCACATTATAAATGTTACAAGTGAATAAATCTACAAACGAATCTAGGATTTATTTCACTTGGGTCTTATTCCATATACTGTCAATCTAGTTAATGACATGTATGCATCTATCTTTTGGGAGCCATCAGCTCCGTTACCTAAGACAAAATATGTAATTGTTATCCTACGAAGTTATTGTGCAGCAAAGGTTTGTTTGTAAGGTTCACTCAAGTTTGGGATATGGTACTTGATTCCATTTGCCGGTCAATAGGAGGCGGGGCCAAGCTTAGATTTTGGATTGATAATTGGTTACTTCTCTTGGCCCTTTATGTAGATATCGAGATCCTGATTGTAGCAAACCAAGTCGAACACTAAAACAAATTGGATGGTTGAAACCACCTGTGGGTTGGATTAAATTGTATTCAGATGGAGCAGTAGTTTCTGGTGGTTTTTGCACTTCTGCAGGGGGTTTGCCACGCGACTGCAACGTCTGTTGGTTGGTTGGTTTTTATAGAAGCCTGGGATCTTGTGAAGTGGCTAAGGCTGAGGGACTCCAATTAGCTTGGGATAGGGGCTTTAGGAAAATTATTGTGGAGAATGACAATGTTGCAGTTATTTATCAGCATAATTCATCTGATATTCGAATCTCATACTTGAATCATTCTTAAATCAAATTTATTCTGCTTAAATCCAAATACATTCCATTATAAATCAGACTGTTGTTTGTAATAGCATAGTATTAACATTCAGACAAGATTAAATTGAGAATAAGATGATTAAGGATTCTAAATTAACATTTCTTTACATAAAGATAATAACCTAGTTTTAACATTCTGACATCTGTGGATCATTCCTCCCACGTTTCACATTTTTATCTCAAACTAAACTTTGGAAGACTTTGCAATGATTTCATTTAAACTGTACAAGGAAATTTTAATCATCTGAAAAAAGCTAGTCTATTCATGGTTGCAAATCTCCGACTCCACTCATCCATTCTAACAGTAGAACATCACTCTCTTCACATTCTCCTTCAAGGCTGGCAATGGCCGCACCCCCGATTCTCCCACTACCCTCGTACCTTTATTTTGACCATTACTGCAGCTGTTCGACCCATTCTCTTGCATCTCTGGTTCCATGTAGAACCGTGCACGGAATGCAGCTAAATGTGCATAATATGCAGGAGGAACTGCCAAAAGAACCCACAATATCATCAGTTTGAGTTGCTACTGCCAAAACAGGCTTCAGTACGAAGATAAATTAATAACATAAAAAAATGCCACTTACCGACTGAGACTGAGCGCGTACACCTTGCATATGTGTAACAAAGGTTGTTTGTTAGAGACTGTATACCGTCTGCTGTAAAATTGTTTTCATCCCAAAGAACATGGTAGTGCGCTGGCCGGCTTGTTCCCTGCCATCATTAGACAAACACTTACACATACGATACACAAGACAGCTTAAACATGTTTAAATTACAAGCGAATTAAATAACCACAAATTTCTAATGCATTTCTGGTTATTATGTATAAGTACCTATGAGCATCAGTGATGTCGTATCAATCACCATACAGATATAAACAACAATAAGGCAACACTCGTTAAGGATATTTCAGGAAAAAAGGTTCCCAAGATTAAAAGGAACGAAGAATGTTAATGTTCAACCTGAATACCAGCATGACTGCAAAGGTAAAAATCAAATTCCGTTGGATGACAGATTTTCGAATCAACAACAGTGCCTGTGAGAACAAAATGCAATGCCATTAGAACAACTAATGATGCTCATCCATGACTCTTGAATATCCTTTTACCTGGTAAAATGTTTCCACTCTTATCTGTGCTGCTTCGGTCCCTGTGACTGTTAGCAAAGAGGCGAGTGTGGTGTCGTTTTTGTACAACAATGAAAGTCACCGGTGGTTGATAGTTCGGTTCTAGAGAAGCACAAGCCTACAAATAAATTGTTTATCAGAACCATAATTGTCTTAAAATTCGTTTCAATTGATTTAGAAAGACTTATCAACAAATAAAATATATTCTCACACTCACCTTCCGGATTGCATCTAGTTCATAAAGCAGAACTTGATAAAATTGCCCTTCACTGACACCATCCCTGCTCCAAAAATTCACCATTTAATACAGTACATGAAAGGTTCCCGACAGATCAAACACACCCAGATTTTAAATGCAAGACTACAACTGCATGCAAGGCTTTTGTAGTGGTAAGCCAAGAACCAACAGACAAAATTTCCCAGGAAAAAATGCATAAAAACCATGACAACTCTTCTTGTCCCACTAAATCGTTGGGATAAGACACCTATTGCAAGTTGAATTTTAACCAAGGTGTGGTACCTGGAAATGGAAAATAATAGTATAAACTTTTACCAACGAAATCTGCATCACAAACCTGTAAAATATAATCCTCAGTGGCTTCTGCCCTGTTGCCTTCCTAAAGGATACCAGAAGATCCCTTCACAAGAAATCATAATTAGAGATGAAAATACATACAACTTAATGGTTAAATGCACTTGTTTAGAGGAATTGACAACAGTTTACCTGATCATGCCACCACTAACTGTGCCACGTACAGGGTCCTGCCATGTTTTGTACAAGTCCTGTATAAGTTCCTGTCTATGAGCTTGAGCACATACTAGTCCAGCATATTTTGTCACTTCAGGCCAGTCTTGTGAAGCTACTACCTACAGAACCAGTATACTTGAGAAAGCCGAATCTAATTTTCAGAAAGGTCGATGAAAAACCAAGCTCAAAGAACCTAAACTAAGAGATGGAATTATACAGCTGCTATTGAGGGGCTGGAGTCTTCTCCATTTTCGGGGTGAGTCACATCTGCACCAAATATTATCGTTGGTATATCACTAACTAGTGGTATTCTGCAACTAATAGCATCCAAAAGAACTGTGTTTCTGCCACCCGTCTGCATCAATGATGAGGGATAGCCATTGATTAAGGACTTACAAATATATATAGTTAACAAGAATAGAGAAGCATATAGTAACCATAATGGTCTAAAGTTTGAAATCAAGTCATTCAGGAATATAGATTTATATGTATAACTGGGAGAAGTAATTTAACCTTAACATTGATCTTCAGGGCAACATTAGCCAAGTACTGTTTACTGATCTTGAAGACATGTTTTGTGAGACAGCATTGTGATATCAAGCCTAGATCAGTTTCACAAATTCGCTTCAGATCACCTGAAAAGTAGAATGATGTCAGAATTCGGTACTCCAATACCATGTTGAGATAATTCTTCCAGTTTCCGATCCTTCATTTTGGAAGCAAAGGAGGGTAGGATTTTCAGGAATCATCTTAAGCACATATATGAACAAAGGAACAAAGCATAAATCTAAGAATTAGAATGGCAAACCATCATAACATGACATACCATAAAGTGATCCATTGTTGTCAGGTAATATAGCTAATAGAAGCTCTAATTCTTTTCCCTTGGTTTTATTCATGGATGCATTATAAACATGCTTCAAGGCTTTTTCCACTAGCTCAGGCCTGGCACTATAGATTGGAATAACAGGCTCTGGATTGAACTCCTATATAACAGCAATGGCTTATAAAATTTTACTTGAAATTATGGGGGAAAAACAACATTTTGATCTTAAATGCCCAAAGATTATAAGATAAAGAAAATTACCATGCCAGAAACTTGGCACATTTGAGCAAGTTCAATGCAAAACCCACGAGCAACACTCTCTTGCACACTTCGTGAGAAGTTAATACATGCCCATCGGCTAACAGTCATCCCATTGATCATTTTCTATACATCATTAAAACAAGAGGCCAAATTATCAGCAACACAGGCTACAAAAAGAATCTATAAACTTAGGCTTTGCTTGATAAAATGGAAAGAGAAGTGGAAAATTGGAGGGGTAGAATAATGGAAAGATGGGGAAAAAAAATTCCATATTTGTGTGCTTGGTAGGGAAATAAAACATTTGAAAAATGTATAATAGACCCTCTAATTTTATCTACCCTCCCCCCTTTTCCACCCAATCAACCAAGCACAATTTTCCACCCAAATTTTATAATTTGAAAAATGTATAATAGGCCCTTTGAAAATTTAATAACTTCAATATTTTTCTCCCCTTTTCTCTATTAAAAGGGAATGAGGAAGGTAGGAAAAAGGAGAACTTGCCAGAAAAATGAATAATATTGAAAACGTAAGTATGCATCTTACCTTGTTCATCATATTCCACTGCCCAACTTGAGGCAGACAATCCTTTTCTTTTCCAGTTTCATGATATTTCAGCTGCAAGAAGCCAATGAAATGGTAAAAATGAATAAGAAATCCTTTTTCCTTAGGTTAGCAGTTTGAAGATATATTACCCAAGGGGCAGGAAGGATTCGTGCCTCGACTGAAGCAAGCTTTTCACTGATTTTGACCCCAAACTCCTTTGCGTAAGGATCTTGGTCGTAAGCATTATGTTGAACCGTCTGCTTGTGTTCAACATGCAGCCAATACATTTAGTTATTACAAAACCAAAATAATACTAAATTACTTCCAACATCAAAAACCAAAATATTTGCTCTGCATGCTAGTATCTTATCCATTTCAAGAGATTCCTTTCTCTAAAAGTCTGCAACTTTATGTATAAAGTTCAGTATTTGCATCAATTTCACCCTCATATGAACTTGATTTTCAAACTATAAATGGAATTTTTGACATGTATAGAATATTATAGCAACTTTGTACACTGTCCCACAAGTTATGTGCTATAGGAAATCTGCAGATCCTTTTATTCATCAATCATCTGAAAGATGTAGGTATGATAGTAGTCACGCTTCAATTCTTAATTGCAATAGAGCAGTAGCCATGTATTTTAAAGTTTCTTTCATTCCTTCCGTGGGTTATGAATAAACAAAGGTCATAAATCCGATAATGTAAAGTTTGCCCAAATACTGGATGGGGGTACTTTTTATATAACATGCAGGACTGCAGTATCATACGTACCTGCAAAATGTCATGCTCCCGATCCCTTGGTCTTTGGCATGTGACTTTCAAGAGAGCAGTAATTTGCCTTTCATTCAATCTTTTTGTGTATCGCTGTCCCTCAACAATTTTGCAAGCCTGGCAAAGCAAAGAATTCGGATTTCCCATGAGAACTTGACAAAAACAAAAGAAAATGTTGAAAATGAAAAATTACAAAATTTTCTGTGACATCTCACCTCCATAGGTAAATAGTTTGCCTTTCTTTGGTTTCCTACTTGAAGACAAGGTAGATGTGTATGCTGAATTGTAAAGCCATACATCTCTTGGAAGTATTCAACAATAGACTTCATGGTTGAATTATCATCAACAGGAAACCTGAAAAGGGAACCATAAATAAGTTCGAAATATAACTAATTATACATCCCCAAAAAGAAAGAATAAGGTCAGTGGAACTTCTTTATTTCACTCTCATTCAAGCATCAGTATATACTTAACATCAATGATTTTTTATCAACCAAATTCAAGCAGAAACCAGGAAATAGAGAGCTGAAACTTACACTAACTCTCTAGTAGGCTGAGAAGTCAATCCTGAAACACGGTATTTTCTACGTACATTCCCTCTATGGGTTACCTCGACTTTCACTCCTCTGAGTGCCTTTTTAATCTGCCAGAGATTTCAAAATAAATTATGATTAAATAAAATGACAAGAATGAAACCAGGCTGCAGCTGCAGTAAAAAGAAGAGACCTTCACACGATCAGAATCAGACAATGGCCTTGACAATAAATCCTTGCCTACTAGCTGAGCAACAAACTCTATAACAGGGAGTGGCTCAATGAAGGCAGCCGAAGCCATATCTATTACAAAGGTAAAATAGAGGTTAAAAAGGAAGATGAGAAAGTCAATCCAAGTTAACTGCCAAATGATTTTGTAAATTTTACCATAATTAACATACCAATATTCAGAGACAAGCCCATCTGTGTCGGCCTAATACTCTGGTAAAAACCGCACCATGACTCCAAACCGTCACCAAGCCTTTGCGGTGCTCTAATATCAGGTGAAAAGAAGGATCTCCCAATAGGACAATACCTTCCAAGAATCAGCAGAGTGAGATCCACAGAAGAAAAATTATCATAGCTAGAATCATTCTATGTTAAACACAAACACTTTTCCGACTTGTACCTCTTTGTTGATAACTCTCGTAACACAATGTCAAGTATCTGCAGTGCTTCTTGTGGAGCATCAGCGCGCTTACCAGCTAGAAATTGGCCTAAATGATGCATGTTTGCTCGTGCAACAAACTTAACTACCACTTTATATTCTCTTTCTCTCCTGTAAAATCATATATGTCATAGGAGATCAACTCAAAAGGAGGTAATGCATACTGTATACTACTTTAGTTCTTTCAGTAAATTGATAGAATAATAATAATAAGGAAATAGATACGGAAATGGTGAAATAATTTAATCTCATATTATTTAATTTCATGAACTTTGGTGGAGAAAATAAAACACAAATTGCACAACAAAAGGAAGTAGAAAATCCACGAAAGACAATATCTACTCACTTGGGGCCATTGATGCCATCGTCTTCATCTACAAGCTTGACACTAAACTCCTTCCACGAAAATGGAAATTCACCAGCTGTGTACAGACTCTTTCGGCCATCATAAGCAGGTAATCTCATTCCTAGCTCTGATTCTTTGTACAATTTCACAAGCTCTGCCATTATAGCTCTGTTCATCGATCGGGATGTCACTTCAGGAGTTATAGTAACCTGCAATGAAGCAGAATACAGGTTTGCAAGAGGTAAACAGCAACGAGAACAGAGTTTAAATACCATACATACCAATAAAATAAAAGAACATGAACAAATTATATAATTACAAACTAAATAACTAAAGTAGTAACCATACATGAAAAAAATGAACCAATGATAATGTAAATAAAAAAAGAGGCAAAACAAGAACAAAAATGAGCTTACATCATACTGGTTTAAGTCCTTGTCTGGTAACTCAGCAAAGAAATGGTTAGCCTTTACAATACACTTGGTTCCAACTTGACCAAAACCAGGCCTAGATGCAAAATTCAAAGACTTGCTTGAAGTAGGAAACCCCATTTCCTTTCCAGGCAAATTATGATCATTCTGAATAGACCCATTTGAAGTAGCAGCCAAAATATCAGCAGAACCAGGATTCACTGGCTTCTGTGCTACCGTGCAGTGCCTCGAACTCGGTCTCATACAAACATCGCCTTGATCAGATTTTCTACCACCTCTTCCTCTTCTTCTTCCTTTGTTCTTCGTTGGAGGTGAGGTGTGGTTACGGGATTGTTTTGTGTTGTGTGGTTCATGACCTGCTGCTGGACCTTTTCCATTTTGTGCAGTCTTTGGCGTTCTTTGAATCGGGTTCATAGTGTTTTGCAAGTGATTCTTTATCACAAGGTGTTGCTCTGAGTTATCTTTCATTTGCCTTATAGGCATACTGGTAAGCTTTCTCTGAACTTACTCGGCGAAACTGATGCAAGACAAGAACAAAAGGCTTGTACAAAAGAGAAACAAAGTCTGAATTTCTTTCAGGGATCGGCACACGCATAAAGTACTGGTTTCTCTTCTATTCTTGTACTACTTTCCCTCACCTACAAGTAATAATTACACTTTCTGCCTGAAAATATAAACAAATAAGGAAAATGTATGTCAGTGGAAAAACATCTTCAGAAGGGTAAAATACAAATGTTGATCTATGTTAAACACACTTGCGTGAATGTCCCAAGTAAAAATGTATCAGAATATTATTATTTTAAGGACTATATCTTAACATCATGTCATGTCTGAACATATACCAAAATATATGTCAAAATGTATTGAACATAAGTATTTTAAAGAACAAATTAAGAGTAAAAACTAAAAGGACAAGGGCAAAAACTCCAGACTTTTTTGCTCCTGGCAAGCTTTACCGTTCTTTTGCAACACTAGAACCCCAAATCTTTCACCTTTTTTTTCAGCATTTAACTCCCTAAAACTACAGACTCCTAAATTTAGAACTGAAAAAAATATATAGACTTGGAGAAATAGAACTATAAAAACCATTCTGCAAACCTATGCGTGAATTAAAACCACAATTGTTCCAATTTTTGCTTCTGAAATATTGCTAAAAAAAAAAAAAGACTAAGCAAAGTAGAGAGAACCAAAGGCACAAAGCCCCAAACCTGCAAGACTGTAACTTAAAAAATTGGTAAGCAAAGACAAAACTGAATATCAACTCCAAAATCAAACCTTCTTGAGAAACCTCTATTGTGAAACCAATGACCATTTAATAATAATAATTTAATAGCAGCCCAAAACAAAAACAAATAGAACTACCCACAAGACAAAAATCTATTCCCCTAAAGCTTGTCCCTACCAAAAACTGAAAACTTTATTAGGAAAAAAAAAATCAGATTAGAAATGAATGAATATAAGCCCAATCAGATAAAAACATAGGAACAGCATTGAAGAAAGTTCATTTATTTTATTTATTTCAATGTAAACAACATAATTTGAAACCGTAAGGTACATAGAAAGAATAAAAGCCATCTAGAAAAAAACAAAAAAACAAGAACATGGATACAAAGAGAGGGAATAAACATTGAAAAGGGCAGAGAAATCACTATCTCGTGGATATTCCAGAAAATGAAAACACAAAAAATTTAATGCTTAATAGTAAAATGAACCCATTAAATGGAATCATAAATGTTACTAGTATATATTCGAAAACTCACCAACCAAGTGGAAACCAATATGCAAAGCACTTAACTTTGAAGGCAAAACAAAGAAGAGAAAGAGGAAGAGGTTAGAAAAGATGGGTTGAAGCCAAGGAAGGTGAAAGACAGATTGAAAGAGAAAGCAGAAAAGGGAGATAAAAGATGGTTTTTTTCTAGGAATGATGGAGAGACAAGGGAGAAAAATAAGAGCAAAGAAAAAAATTTTAAAAAAATAAGTAGGGAAGGGGGGGAGTGAAAGAGAGATGATGATGATGATGAATCTTTATACACGCATGCAAAGTGCTTTTGGTGTTTTCTTTATCACGTGTAAAAGCCTTTGTAAGCCCCCCCCCTATCTGTTTCTCTCTCTGTGGATTGCTTTTAAAAAAACATGGCTTTGGCCTTACCTTAGCATTAGCCTCTCCTTCTCCTCTCCCCCCCTCTCTCTCTCTCTCTCTCTCCGCTTTATGCTTTGTTCTTGGCTCTGAACTGATGGCGCAGCCTCGGGGACGTACCAGGACACCTTTTTTTAAGACTAATAAAGCTAAAAGTAAAAAAAAGAGAAGCCTGTCTTTCAATGTATAGACATTAGACATGGATAAATAATTAAATATATAGTCAGAGAGAGTGTATGAGTGGGACTGACTACGGAGATGGTGAAGGTAGTTGGATTGAAAGGAAGGAAGGGGGATTTGGCAAATACCCCGAAAACAACTGAGGATTTAATTACAGCAATCATATAGACAGTAGGAGAATAATTCGAACCTCCAGTTGCTGCCCTATAACTTTTTATTTTTGGTAGAGTGTTGGATGAAATTGAGTAAAAAAATTTTGAGTTAATGGAGCTTGGAGTTAATGAGTTTTATTTTATTGTTTTAATTTAATATTGTTTAGTATAACTAATTTAATATTATAGTACATTAATTTGAAATTATATATATTTAAAAATTTTAAAGTAAAATAATAAAAATAAAATATTTTAATATGATAAATTTGAATTAATAATTAAGTTGAAAAATTATTATTTTAGAAAATTTTAAAAGGGCAACTTTTTTATATATTTTTAGAAGTTTTATATATTTTTTAAATATATATTTTGAATTTTTAAAATTATTTTGAATTTTTTGTAATTTTTGTTAAGAGAGACTAATTTACTTATTTTTAAAGTTGACAGGGACTAAAAGGGTATTTACACCAATCTATTATTTGAATTATTTAAATTATTCGAATTGTGAAATTTAACTCGACTAAAACTCGAAACTCGAATTGAGTTATTGGAGTTAACTCTAATTATTCGAATAACTCAATTTAATTAACTCAAAATTAAAAAAAATTAATTTTATCGAATCAAATCAAATTTTACTCAGTTTGAATTTGTTACAATCGTATTTGCATAGTGTATACTTATATAAATTTATGTAATTTAATAATTTGACCCTTAAATTTTGTGACAGGACATTTTTAAACAATAAAAAAATATGTGGCAGCTTCGTATCTTAACACATCGCAAGTTATTATAAAAATTAAAAATTATAAAATTATTTTACAGTAAGAGTGAACTTGGTAGGTATTTGTCTTACTTTTTAATAATTTTATATAGTTTTATTTTTCGAAATATATCAAATTTTATATTATTATTTTGTAATTAAAATATATTAAATAAAAAATAAATTTTTATAAAAGTATATATATAATTAATAAGTAGTTGGGTGCAATGATAAAGCACATTGCACTCTCAATGAGAGAATGTAGCTTGAACCTTGAATATATATATATATATATATATATATATATTTATTTATTTATTTAGGTTCATTCTAAACTTAATTTTATATATTTTAAATTTTTTATAAAATATCAACTTTTATATTATTATATTTTGAAATTAAAATTTATTAAAATATTATCTCGTGTCCATAATGATCATGGACAAACGAATATCCAAATATGAATTTGAATGTCACTTTATCCGATTCATTCTAAATTTATTTTTTAGAAATTTTATTCATTTTATCTTTATAAAAATTGATTATATGAATATCGAAATATATAGAATCAAATACTAACAAATCAATACATTATAAAACCTAAATGAATTAAAAATCATAACATAATAATATATAAATAGTAACAAGTTAAAGTTATGAAATTACTAAAACATGTCTGGAATAATATCGGACAAAATGATATTCAGGAGCATTTGAATCTAAACTTCCCAGGGGCGAAGCTAGGGGCTGACATGGGCCCCGATCTCTCCTAAAATGTAAATTTGTTCTTTTGACCCTTAAAATTTTTTAAAAAATTTTAAATTAGTAAAGGTAAAATTGCACTTTAACCCCTAAAATTATAAAAAATTCAATTTAATCCTTTACAAATTATAAAGATATAAATTATAAAAAATTAAAATTTTATCCAGCCCCAACAATTTGTTCTAGCTTCGCCTTGAAACTTCTTATTGTTTATATTCATTTTGGTTGTGAAATAATTTTTATATATTTATTTTAAATATTTTATTTCAAAATAATATTATAAAAAGATGATGTTTTTATAACAATTAAAAATTATATAAATTTTAAAAAAATTAAGTATATAATGCATATAGATTATGTCTAGATTCATTCTTAATGTAAAATAAATTTATTTTTTTAGTGCTTTGTCACGTATGATTTTCAATGTCGCACCGTTAGAATTTAACAACACTATATAAAGGTAAGAAAAGTATCTAAAAAACAATTTAGATATCAAACATATTTAATTTAGCAAGCAAAATATATACTAAACCTTGTATAAATTCTAATGCATACTTATATTAATGTATAGAAGTGATAAACGACTGGATTTGGCAGCTTTAGATTCAACTCTCTTTGTATTTAGATGGTTTGAGCTAGAATTATTTGAGTTTAAATTGATTTGGATTCAAATTTTCATAAATTTAAAATTTCTTGACTTTAATTTTACTAATATGATTTTAAATTAATTTATTAATAATATTATTAGTGGTACCAGGTTTAGTAATTTGTGGAACTTATAAATTAATTTACTATAATTGAACTGTTTATTTTTTGTATGTAGTATAATTGAATTGTTGTATTATTAAATTAATATATTATATTAAAAGATATTTTATGCAAGCATTAAATTTAAAATTTGGATATTGATTTATTATTAATGTTTTTATTTATTATAAATATATATTTAAAAATTATTTATATTCATAATTAACATTTTTTAAAATTTATTTCATTGTATAATTTGCTTAAATGAAAACTTAAATGAAAAATGTGCTCCTATGATACTTTTTCAACTTAAGTGTAAAGTGGTATTTAAACTTTGATTCTTCAAAGGTTACCCTCAAATATCAAAATATCAAAGAAATGTGTGACACATGATATTTTTATTTAAATAAAAATTTTAATTTTAAGATTAAATGAAATTAAATATTTTTATAATTTCTCACCTATCCATGGTAAAAAAATTTCAAAGCAAATCAGAATATGACACGTGCCATTTTAAAATAAATTAAATATTTATTTTCATTCTGTCTCTTGTTCCAGGTATGTAAAGTTCCATCCACTGATTTGAACCATTTCTCCCATCTTTCACAATTGCAGTGACGTACATTTTCCTAATATCTTCTCTTTTACTTTTTTTATACTACGCATGAGGATTGACATGTAATTATACATTTATTTCTCTTTTTTCCCTCCCAACTCCAACCCAGAAAAAGAAAGCTGCTAACGTGTCATCATTTGGAACAGAGACTTGTACAGTATTGCTATGTTTCTTCTTTCTGTATATATTTATAGATTATAGATATGGTTAGCAAACGAGTGTAAAAGCTGGGCAATTTTATCCAAATCACTAAAAAAAAAATTACGCCTTTAAAAACAATTATCTAAATAATTTAAAATAAACAGTAAAATTAAATTATGGAGATTAGATGGGGACATTTCTATTTAAATAATAATTTTAGAATTTTGCACACTAATGGTCTGTATTTTTTAATCGTATCATATTGATATATATTTATATTAATATTTAAAAATAAATTTAGATCTTGACACACTAATAGTCGGCACTCATTTATCTCATTAAAAAAATATTTTGGATATATCTAATTAAACCCGAAGCCAGAGACCACTGTATTTCTTTTTACTATAATTCTGAGAGATCATAGGTTAACCTGACAACTGAACTAGAAAAAGAGTAAATATTCACCCATGAAAATTTGAGTTTAATTTTATTTGATTGTTCAATTTTTGTTGATCTGAATCTAATATGAATATGATAAAAAATAAAATAAAGATTCGTTATAACAAAACCAAGATAAGACATTATCTAGAAATAGAAATCGTGTTTAATTCCTTTTATATATATATCCAATAGATCCAAACAAGATATACAAGTTTCTAATAGATGATAAAACCTCAAAACAAAGAATCTCAAGATTCAATTATTCATTAACTACATGTATATCTTAAGATTAAGAATAAAATTTTTTTAGTCTTTTTTTTTTCGCAAGAAGTTGGAGGAGAAGAAACTCTCATGTCCAATTCTATAGTAGAGACGGAATTCATAAACAACCATCAACTATAACCCCAAAAGAACCCGATTTAGTAAACATTATAGAGGAAGAATGAAGGGATATCTTATTGAGGTAATCAAATTTGTTTCGTAGATATGCTCCGAATCTTTTGATTGCTCGTCAATTTTAAGTCTATTTAAAATTAAATATTTTAAATACTATTTAATTGTTTCTAAATTTATAAATATATTACAAGTTATTTTTAAATAAAAGAAATAATAATTTAGCAATATTTATTTGACTTATTATAAAAGATGAAAAATATTAAAGTAATTTTATGAAAAAAATCTAATTTAATTGTGCATATTAAATTTAAATTAATTTTAAATTTAATAATAATGTGAATGATGCAATCATAATTAACAACATGATAAATAGTTCAATATTATTTTAAAATATAAAATTTATAATCAAACTTGGGAAATAAAAAAGATGAGAAAATGAGGAAGGGTTAATATTGTAATATTCTCTCCCCTTTTGTTGGGTCAGCGTGGGCCTTTGTTGGTTGACACCTGACATGCCCAAAATATCTTTTTTTTTAACAAATAAAGGAGTGTCGATCGTCTGTGTGCTAGCACTCAATAAATATTTTTTATCTAATAAAGGGGTGCCACCTATCAATGAGTCTAACACCCCAAATTTTTTTTAAATACTGATATAATTATATGCTAGATGATACGGTTTGAAAAAAATATATGTGTGTCAGTCATCTAGTATCCAAAACCCCAAAAAATATTTTTTTAACAGAAAAATAGTAGTGTCGACTATCTAATTCCCATAACATAATTTTACTATTTATTTTAGGATATTTAAGTTGATTGTTTTTTAACTAAGATCATTTACGTCAACAATTATTTTTTGGGTCATTTAGATAAAATAGCCATAATGGTAAAGGATGTCGAATTTCTTAATAATAACAAATGGAACATGGTGCATCGGCTAAAACAGGAGCTAAAATGAATCAAGTTCAATTTGTGTAATCTTTTGCCTAATGTGTTTTGTGGTATTTTATATCTATTTTAATGTTGTTTTGGGGTGAAATACCCATATATGCTAATTTTTAATTAAAATTATTGAATTAGGTCGAATTTTTTGAAATTTATGGTTGATTTTAAGGAGAGTGTGTAAAATGTGTCCAGCTTGACCCGTTTTCAGTGAATTTTGCAGGAAAAGGCTTTTAGCTAGATATACTTTTCTGCTCAGTTCGCAAAGCACGTCCAGTTGGACTTGTTTTTTCTATTTTCTCTCATCGATTGGTTTTAGGGTTTTTTTCTAGATTTTTTAATTTTTAACTTTTTTTATATATTCTTTAAGAATTTTTTATAATTTTTATATTTGTTAAAAATATAAAAGTTGGAATTTATATAAATATTTTGAATTTTAAAATTATTTTGAAATTTTAAAATTACTCATGTAATTTTTAAAAATTTTATGAGAAAAATTAATTTGTTCATTTTCAAAATTGATAGGAACCAAAAGGGTATTTATACCAATCTATTATTCGAACTGTAAAATTTAACTCGATTCAAACTTGAAACTCGAATTACTTATTCGAGTTAACTAGAATAACTCAAAATCCGATTTTTTTTTAAATTTTTTTGAATAAAATTGAGTTTTGCTGACCCTAGAGGAACAAGTAAATATGCTAAAAAAATGTGCATATTTTCTGAAAATATTATCCTGAGATATCTGACCAATTTCGGGGTGAGGGGCAATTTTGCAAGGGGGTTAACAATGGGAGAGTTTGGGACTCAAAATTCCGTCCAATTGGACGTGCTTTGCTAACTTAGTAGGAAAGTACGTCCAATTGGAAGTATTTTTTTGCAAAATCTTTTGAAAACGTGTCCAATACACACTCTCTCTAAAATCGCCATATTCCACTAAATTTCGAAAAAAATAGGCCTAATCCAATAAATTTGGTTAAAAATCAGCATATATGGGTAATTCACCCATTGTTTTGTCGCCGCATAGTTTTTTTTGTATTATTTTTTTATTTGAACCAACGCTGTTCAATTTTAATATAAAGGTTAGGGTAAATTATAAAATTAGTCACTCAACTATTAACGTGTTTCTGTTTTGGTCATTAAACTTAAAATTTTTAATTTTGTTAATAACATTTTAGATTGTCTCTTTTTTGGTTACTCTTTATTAAATAGTTAACTTAAGTGATGATGTGATTTTTTTAGTGGTATAATAACACATTTAGTCCTCAATAATTACACATTCTATCAATTTGATTTTCATTCTAAATAATTCAATAAATTTAACCCTTCATGTTTACAAATTCTATCAATTTGATCCTCGAACGCATATAATTAAATATAAATATAATTAAATGACTATTATATATTTGAAAAGTACAAAATATAATATTATTTTATATATTTATAAAAATAATACTAGCAATTCTATCACAAGTGTATTGATGTGGAAACCACTATTTAGAACACAAATGTGTATTTAAAATAACATACAATAAGTAATAAAATGTATGGTTTGAAATTAGTAATAATAACACATGAAATATGTACGGTATTAAAATAAAAAATAGATTAAATTTTAAATAAAATGAAATTTAAACACATAAATATTTCAGATAACTACGACGGAGATACCTGATCTTCGCTTCGATTTTTTTTTTGAACAATTGTCGCTAACAACCTTGGCTAGCTTTCTACAAAATAGGATAGGAGTAATTAAATACATCAATCCTAAATTGGTGTCGAGATAATGTGTGACACCAACTCAATCAACGACATTATTAATATAAAAATTCTATCACACACGTTTGCACTTGAAAACCAATATATTTAGAATGCATGAATGCATTTATAAATAACATACAATAAATAATGAAATATAATATTTGAAACTAATAACAATAACGCATATCAATATGCATGAAATTAAAATTAAAAAGTTGTTTAAATTGTAAGTAAAAGAAAATTTAAATAGGTAAACATATCATATTAAAAATATTAAATGAATTTCACTTGTTTATAATAGCATTGTTTTTTTTTCTTGAGTTGATATCGAGTTGAGTTGTGACACTAACTCACTAACTCAACCAACAACATTATCAATAAGATTATGACATACCAACGATGTGGGTGAAAATAATTATATAATATATTTATTAAGAATTAAAATAAAAAAATAAATGTTATTTTAGTTGAAACGACAGAGTTGAGAGAATATATGTTTGTTGTTTGGGGTTCAAATCTCATCATAAGCATGATTTTTTTTTTTAATTTTATATAAAAGATAAAAATACTCTTAAGTTGATATTTATTACTTTATTAAAATAAGGGCATTTTGGTAACTCATTAACTGAGTTAGGACCCACTTATAGGTGACACCAACTCTGCCAAAAAATTTATATATAAAAACTCAATCAGAATGTTTATATATAGTATTCACTTAATAAAATGGTATATTAGTTATTTTCTAACCCTGTTGGTAAAAAATAGTAATCATTTAATAAAAGGGTATATTAGTCATTTCTTAATCAAGTTGATACTTGGTTAACCCGTGACAGCAACTCAGACGAGAGTTTTATTAATAGTAAGTACAGATAGTATACATACATAAATTTGGTGAGAAAAATATTTTATGTTAAAAGTTAACGTTTTTAACTTTACTCAAGAATTATTATTGGTGTAAAAGTAAAGAATTTGTTTATAACTTCATTAAACACGAGTTCAATCCTTGCACATGTTAATTTCAATTATTTTATTTAAAAACTATATAAAAGTATGAAAAGACAGAAAGGCCATCGAAATAATAATAATAGTCATGTAATAAAATGATATATTAGTTATTTTCTAACCGTGTTGGTACCCAGTTAACCCGTGATACCAACTCAATCAGGGATTCTATTAATAGTATTATATTTGTTTATATCTAATTATAATTATAAGGCTTAAATATGCATTTAGCCCCCGAACTTGACATCTTCTCCCAAGTTGATACTTATGAATTTTTTTGTCCCAAGTTGGTATCAAATTTTTATTCAGGAATTTAGTCTTCATATATTTGAAATTTAGTCTTCGTACAATTGAAATTATAGAGTAAATATTTGAAGGTGAAAGTATACTCCATGTCTCTATAGTCTTCGTACATTTGAAATTTAGTTTTTCTACGTTTATTTTAGGAATTTAGTCTCTCTATTTATCGAATTTAAAAATTCAAGCCCAAATTTTAAGACTATTAAAATTTTCTGTTAAATTAGTTGGTGTGACCTTTTGAAATTAAAAAAAAAAAAAAACTAGCCATGTAACAAAAAAAGGCATTTGCAATGGACTTGAATTTAACAAATGATTTTGTTACTGTTTATAACTCTTAAAAGTTATATCAACATTTTAATCAAGTATTTGGACTAATCAATAACATTGTAAAAGTTGAGGTACCAAATTATATATAAAAAAAAAGGTTGAAGTATAAGGATTAGATCTTAAATTCGAGTGTAGCACATATACCGAAATTAGAATTTCACCATTGTTGTATAATCTTAAAATTGAGGGTAACATACGGATTAAAATTAAAAATTTACCATTCCTCTAAATAATGAAAAAAAGAAGAAAACGAAGAAGAAGAAGATAACCCATTTTATATAGGTGATGATAACATAGAAACCAAAATTCAAACTTCACCATTTTTTATATAATGCAAAAGGAGGAATTTTTACCCTAATAATATAATAAAAAATAAAATATCAAAATGGTATGTTGCTAAGATTAAGTACCAAAATGGTACATTTGAATTGGTGGAGGGTGGTGCATAGGCGACACCACCTTCATTTTTTGACACTTTACAAAAAAAATATTATTTTATGTAGTGGAGAGTGTCAGGTAGGCGGCACTAGTTGTGCCTATCTGATAGGCGGCACACCCAGTATATTTCTCCCCCAGTCCCCCATCCGACTCATATCAGTTTGGAAAAAAAATTAGCAGAACAAGAGAGGGAGAAGAGAAGAAAGAAAGAAGAGAGAAGAAAGAAAAGAAAAGGTAATTTTTTACTGTTATTTTCAAATATAATAGATTATGATAAGAAAAAAATTTTGTTAGTATTATATAGTTTGTTTAGTGTTATTTTTATATTTTGTTTTAAAGTTATTTTGTTTATTGTGATTTGTTAGTAAGTTTTGTGTTTAGATTATTGAGAATGTTATCTTGTAAAATTTTTAATATATTTGATATTGTTAGAAATGACAATAAATTTGATTTGTTATAAATAGACTATTATCATTCATTAAATTTTTTATCTAAGTATTTTTATGTCGTTCGAAATTGTTTTGAGATTTTTTGTTAATTTTTTAACAGATTGAGTATTGAAGATGGATAATCAGTTTTTCATATGTGTTTATTTCGATGGGATCATCTTGACAACAATCGTTGGATGTATATTTGAAACACGGCAACAAATAGCAATGAGATTTAATAGAAATGTCTCGTTGGATGATATGAAGGGAAGTGTTAACGCAAAAATTATTAGACGTTGTGGAAGAAGGATCTCGAAACTTTTCTACAAGTTTCCAGTTTCGACAGATCCCATCAAATTCACTGAAATGGAACTTGTAGACGAAAAAGACGTGAAGACAATGATCGCTCTTTACTATGGGAATCGAAGTGACAAAAATGCACTAATTCACTTATTTGCTGAGTAAGCCGGTATGGAGCAAAATGAAGATCTCACTGCATATTGTGAAGAATATGGAGATCAAACGAACACATCTTTTCGACAGTGGTTGGGTACCATGGAGCCGTGGCAATGGGCTCAAAGTTTTGACGAGGGCTTTCATTATGGTCAAATGACCACAAAATTGGTGGAGGGGATCAACGCTATGTTGTTGAAAACATGACATCTTCCGATTTCATCTATCTTCTCAGCTACAATCTACAGGTTGGCTACCTTAATGTCAAGAATGGGTTAACAACAAGTCAACCAGATGAAGGCGGAACACGTGTTTGTCAAAGATGCCAAGGATGCAATGGTTGCAAATCGTCAGATGACGAAGTCAATGAATGTAGAAATATATTCATGATGTCTTGAAATATATCGAGTTATGGAGACCATCGATCGTAGACCCAGTATACCACATAAGTCCTACAGAGTTAATCTCCAGAACAGATGGTGCGATTGTAGGAGGTTCCAAACACTTCATTATCCATGTGCGCATGTCTTGGTAGCGAGTTCTAAAGTCTTACTCAATGTTGAACAATTTGTCGATGATGTGTACACACTCGAGCTCACATTGCATATCTGGGAGAATGAGTTTCCCGTCCTTCCTGACCTGTCTACGTGGGAAGTGGACTTTCGAGCTTGTCCCAGATAAAGCGTTGCGTAGGAATCTGAGAGGTCGTTCGCAATCATCCAAAATCTGTAATACAATGGACATTAGGGAGAAATCTAACGGTAAGCATTGTGAATTATGCAGATTAGCTGATCATAACCGGAGCAAATGCCCGCAACAAAACTATCATGTTGGACAATCGTCACGATCGGGTAGGAATTGAGTTTATGTAATTTATATAAAAAAAATTATATTACAAAGTTTGTTCCAATTAGATTAATGTTGTAATGCATTTAATTTATATAAAAAAAAAATTATATTACAATGTTTGTTCCAATTAGATTATGGTTGTAATGTATTTAATTTATATAACATAATTTATATTACAAAGTTTGTTCCAATTAGATTATGGTTGTAATGTATTTAATTTATATAACATAATTTATATTACAAAGCTAAGTTTGTTACAAATTTTAGTGTTGTAATGTTGTAATGTTACAATTAATCTAATTTATGACCATAAATTTTGTTCTAATTTTTAAAGTTCCAATTAATCTAATTAAATATATACAAAGATTATCTTTTTCTTGATTTATATATTTTTAGAATAAAAAAGTACAAACTTTGTAATATCAAAATCGCAAGAAACCCCTAAAATTGATAGTTTGATGGAGTAGTCTTTGGGGTATATTTTTCTGCGAGGGTCAACATTCACATTGTAGGTGATTGCGGCGATCAACATCCTCTTCAGTCGCAGGTAGGGGTGTGCGAAATATGGAAGAAAAATCATATGCCTCGAACGCCATCGATGAACTTAAGCCGGAAAGGGTGTCATATTGCGGTGGATACGACCCAAGAGAAGTGGAGTATTGCAATAGATACAGGCCGGAAGGAGTGCTATGCTACAGTGGATACGGGCCGGGAGGAGTACTGTACTGTGGTTGGTACAACCCAAAGATATCAAACCCCGAATGGTATCCGTATCCTGACGAGCCTAGGAAATAGTCATTGATCGACAAATCTGAATGATAAGAACTATTAGCCGAATGTGTATGCGATCGCTCAAACTCAGCCTCCGGTTGTGGCTTGGGCTCGGGCTAGGGCTCGAAATCTTGCTCTAGCTCTGGCTCGGCCTCTATATCAGCCACTGCTATGCTTCAGGTCGCTGCATGGTCCAGAAGATTACAGTCGGCTGCCTACAAAGTAAATACAACTTTCCCGTAGTAGAGTACCATTGTATGTACTTTAATGATAGTTGCAAATCGAAAGAAATATCCATATGAGGTCTCCGCGCCATTTGATTATCCTACATTGCAATATATTTCTAGTGTACAACCCTTAAAATATTTCCATGTTTTCCTCTTTTCATGATCAAGTGAATCTTCCCCACCTGCATTGGCAGATCCGGGATATACTGGATGCAACCAAACTGCCAGAGAACTCAATCTCTGTTATACCATTCGACTGTCTAGAAATTGATAATTGGTGCGTTAATACACCACAAGTGAGAATGAATGTGGGTAGACGAGGGTATAACAGTCGAAATTTCTGGTCTCCGATAAACATCCAAATAAACTACACGATTAATAACATGGTTAAAATTTAACACGGTTTGAGTAAGATATAAAAAGTAATTACATGTCACGAATATTGGAATAGCTTGCCCCTTTCCGGGCATGTTGTTCAATCATCAGACGATATATCGAGACAGTGTACGACCTCCCGATACCCGATAAAAAATCCATCTATGAAAAAAATTTCAAGTAAATATAGTATCGTTAGAATCGTATCATTATAAAGAAATTGTCAAGTAATAACAAGTTAAATTTTATCGCTTGTTCATTAGTGGAAATGACGCTTAACCGATGCCAAAAATGGCATCCGATAAAGAGCCCATGACTGCAGCAATACAAGGCATCCGCCTATGTCTACGGCATTAGGCTTTGTCATCTGAAAAAGCTCACGATACAATATAGCCAGAACTGTGAAACCCCAACTATACGAGCGAACATTCTACAAATCAGCTAATAAGGGTAAATATATCAAATGAACCTTGTTGTCGTTCGCATCGGACATCAATGCACCCCTTATAATATGCATAATGTATGCTCGAGCTACGCACATCAACTCATGCTCAGTGCCATTAACTGATAAATGTTCAAAATTGGCTTTCAACCATGAAAATTTCAAACCCATAAAATTGGACTCATCATCGACGGACGAGACTCCTAGTAGGCTATAACAAAGGGCAGCCGGTTCAGCTATTGCACTTACGCCCGTTATGGCACTCCCGTCGATTAGGAGGCCAAGTTGCAATGCAACATCCTCTAGAGTGACAGTGCACTCCCTACACAGCAAATGGAAAGTGTGGGTCTCCGGGCACCAACGCTCGACCAAGCGGATATTAAGTCGTACTGCAAATCAAACATCCGGATCAATGCTGCTGATCCGAATCTAGCTAACTCCAAATATGGCATCAGTCGTGCATCCGGAGAATATCCTAAACCATTCACCCGACCCCTTAATGAGCGGAACGGGCCCTGACAGTGATAAATTACAGAAAATAGTTATAATAACATAATTTATTTCTGTAAATTATGTAGATATTTTTTAAGGGAACCCGTGATTAACAAATAATAATATATTACCATATTATTAACTATGTTTGATATGTGACCATCGTTTTTAATCAATAGAGCTATTGCAATATCTCGCAATTTCAAAACAAATTTCGGTTATTAATTTCAAAGTTTGATAGATTTTAAATAATTTTCAAAATACCTAAATTTTATATTTTACTTTTATTACAAAAAATACCAAACAGTTTTTTCCACATCAAAATATTAAAATACTAAAAATAATATGCCAATAAAAATATAAAAAGCATAATAAATACATAATAAATACAATTATTATTATTATTATTATTATTTTAAAATGATAATAAGTAAATTTTATATTAACATACTAAAAATAACATGCCAATAGCAAAAACATAACAAAAATATAACATAAACATAACATAAACGAGACATAATAAATACAAATATTTTTATTATTACTTTAAAATGATAATAAGTGAACATTTTGATTTAAAATATAATATATATAATAACACGTCAACTTAATTATTGTCAAAAATATAATATTTTTTTTCATAGAAGTTCAAAAGAAATTTCATTTTAATAGTTATAAAAACATAAAATAAAATTTAAAAACATAAGCTCTTATTCTCAATTATAAAATCTTAAAAATTAGAACATATAAACTAATTCCTAATTTATCTCATAAATTCCAAATTTCATATCAATGGTCTCATCTTTTACCTACATAAAAATATTAAAATAATCAAAATAATAACATGCCAAATAAATTTCATAAAAATATATCTAATCAACCTAAAACAGACATAACAAATAAATTACATAAAATAATAAAACATTCATTGTATATAACACAAATAGGCTTTTTACTTCAATAAACATTAAATTAAAAATAAATTATGAATGAATAAAATATAAAATAAATACAAACATACCTTAATAGCTTTTTTATCCAAATAATACATTAAAAATAAATTTAAAAATTAAATCCAATTAAATCAACAATAATAACAACAAAAACAAATTAAATTAACATTAATCCATTAATTTATAACAGAAAAACCTTTTCTTTTCTATTTTTCTTCTCTTTCTCCTTCCCTCTTTCTATTCTCCTTCTATTTTTTCTTTCTTTTTCCCTTCCCTTCTATTCCCGCCCTCCCCTTCTCTTTCTTCTTCTTCTCTTCTTTTCTTCTCCTTCACCTACTAGAAGAAGATGAAATTAAGGACCATTATAAGGTCCCCAAACACATAACAAACAAACTAAGTCAGCATGTAGCCGTCCCATCACTGCCAAAGTGGTGCTACCTCTGACAGCCCCTCCACCGGTGCCGCCTGAGCCAGATCCTTCACCAGTGCTGCCTCTTCCCTAGGTGCATTCCGTCATGTCACCATTATTCTATTTTTTTTACCGTATTCCATCAGAAAATGCAGCACCACCCTCCACCCATCTGGATGTACCATTTTAGTACTTAATTTTAGCAACATACTATTTTCGTATTTTTTTATTATTCCAATAAAAAACTCGCAAAAGGATGAAGAAGAAAAAAGAAAAAACAACCCATGTGTCAACCAATGAAGGTCCAAATGTATAGGTATATAGATTATAAATAGTAACAAAATGTAAATAGCAAAATAATAATCGTACATTAAATTCTTGGACAGAATGATGTATAGACCAAATAAAGTAAGTTATCCTAATATCTCTAAATGTTATTTTAAAAAACAATAAGATTTATGTCAAAATATGTTAAAAATTGTTAAAATAGGTATCCAATTGTTACCATTTAGTAACTTTTAAGATTTTTTTTTATTAACTTAGGTATCTAAAATTTTATTTTGTTACCATTTTATGATGTCATCCCGAAGGACCTGTATACCGTTTGCACAGTGTCACCCTGAAAGACCAATAAATAATTGTTGTTACGGTGTCACCTCGAAGAACTAGTAGATATCTAATCACGATATCACCAAACTCCCTTGAATCTCATAGCAATCTGCCTATCCCTCTATTACGTCAATTTTTCCTATTTCCATCTACCCCATCAAAGTAACTCCCTCCAGACTTTGCATTTTATAAACATACATTTCACACAAGTCATTGTACTTATTACTATAACATACAGTACACCATTTATCAATATGTCAATGCACAACCATATTTGGCATCTAAAGAACATACTTGCAAACATCCATATATTTTCACAACTTTATACATGCATGGTATATTTATTCACCGTGATCATACACATCTATGTATTTAGATTGAACTCATAACAGACATTTGAGTAGAACATTCCAAAACATCAACAATAAACACCCAAGTGGAGTACAAAAACTCACATTAAATATTTCATCCTCATCAACTTAACTTGTCCAAATGCCAGAGCCTTATTCGTCATAGCAACTAAGCACAACAACCAGATATACCGGTTAAACCAAGGTATTCAAACCTTAAAACCTTAAACTATTATTATATAGAAGTTTTTCAGAATTTTTTACTTCTTTTTTTCTCTAATTTACGAGTACAAAGTGACTTAGGAGCTTACCAGCTTACTGGATTCTTTATTTTCCAGACTCGAGTCTCACTTTTACCTCCCCATACAGAGCTTTTCTTAACTTCTTGTTCTTCAAAGAAACTGAAAAAGACGATACAAATGAGAAGAAAATTATAAATAAATTTGAGAAAAATTCTTTTACAGAAAGATCCCTCCTCACACATACACATATATATCCCTAGTTTGTACAATCATCAAAGTCTAAAATAACTGCCTATCGCTAATAATTTTGTCTCTTACTAAGGAATCAACTAGTTTCAACATAATTGAAACTGAACTAATTATCAATCAGCCACAAGGATTTCCAAGTTTTCCAGTAGAGCCTGTCGACTTTCTATTTTATTTAATTAACTCCCAACTCTCCCTTTTACTTCGGGACTTAATGAAAATCGAGTGTGACATTTTTCATGGGTTTCAATTCGCATCCAATGACATTCTCCCCCGCCTATTCTTACAATGCCCTCATTGCGTTCGCAGAATGACACTAGTCTAACTTGTCTTGGAACTACCACGATGCCTTGGCTAATCTCCAATCATTCTCTCTGTTGGGTAGTTTCGCTTCTTGAAACATTTGCCTCAGCTTATGTCTCTATCATAGTCTAACCCAAACCATTTCTTTTTTTTTTGGACATCTTGATCGTAGGAGCCCACTTCTCTTACTTGCTTCCATTGTGACTTGCCTCGATCAGGATCCCTTTGATTCTTACAAATAGGCTTTGGCACACCTACATTGAACATCAGGTTAACATTGAATATTACTGCTAATTTTGATTTGTAAGATCTTCAACTTCCCTGTTTCAAAACTCTAAAAGAACCATTGTGTCTTTGCCAAGACAACGGTAAGTCATAATGTAAAATACTATATAAGTGTTTGAGATGTACCTCGTTCGTAGCATTTACACGATCTGACTACCCAGTTTGCATCACTACTTTTTCCCCAACGTTTGATACACAACCCACTTCTCTTATAGGTGACAGCCCACTGATAACTCAACAAGTTTCACATTGGTTTGCAACACTTCTAGCATTTCTATAAAGGTCTTTGTAGCACTCCAGTCTATCAAGCCAATGTTCTTACCACAATAAACATCTTTGATTAGTTGAATTGCTAACAATACCTTAGTACCACCTTTTTAATCCTGACTCATTAGCACAACGCATTATCGTTGACGAGTACTGAAGATACATATGAAATTGGAAAAAGGAGCAAAAAAACCATTGATCTTGTTAAGATAATTCAAGCTAATGAGAAAGTCACAATAATCTAAGTGAATTACCTCAAATTCTTCATTGTCTTTCCACTCACTGATTTGTAGCTCAACTCCTTGTGTTACTCTCACAATTGGGACCTATTTAGAATTAACAATATTGATCTTCTTATTCAATTTGCTAACTAAGAGACCAAGTTTACCCTTAACTTTTTCTAATATAAAGAAATTAGATGCCTCCGTATTAATAAGAGCACTCATTATTTGCCCAGCGATGTCGATGTCCACAAACATCAAACCTTTCTGTTTATGATCCCTATTTGCTTTTGCAGAATTGAATATCACTGATCCAAGCTTCAATACCCTTTCATCATTAAGCTCTACCTTTTCTTCTTTACTAATTGTGAATATCTTGGATCACTTTAAACAATCCTATATCCTATGTGGACCACAACATAAAAAGTACTTCACTGGCTTCTTTTCATCCTCTTTTCTATATTATGGTTTCTCATTATCACCATGCTTACCATTTTTACCGTTTTCATTTCTATCATGTTATTCCCCTACCATTACCTGTCTCTTTGGGCTGGAAGACTAGAACTTGTCTTTCCCTGGACCAAGCTTAACAAAGGACTCTATCTCGGACATGGCTAAAGTAAATTAAGTGATATATTGTTGGTACAACTCATATTTTGCCCACAACTTCAACCAATCTTCAAACTAGTTGAATGCTTCTTTCATACTCAAGTAAAAGATTTGAAGCATCAATTTACTGAAGTCTTTGACATACTCTTAAATAGTAAATTGTTGCCTAAAGTGGTGTAACTTAACCCAAGCCTCATTCTTGGCATGCTATTTCAACTCCTTTTAGAAATTCTCCTAAGTTTCAGTTGCAGTACCACCTCGTCTCTTATCTATGGACCTACGATGCCACCATAAGAGCAACATCAGTAAAAAAAGTTGCAGCAATATTTACCTTAGTGGCATCATTCTCAATGCCTATTGCACGAAAGTATTATTTCGTCCCTAGAAAAAATTGTCCACATCCCTCACAGACCTCATCCTTTTAAACTCTTTCGACTTAGAGCATCTATTTTAGCTGCTTATGAATTGAACTAGCCTTCCTTTACCCATAGCAGCTTTGCACACAATGAGCTCCTCAATTCTTGACACAATGGCTTCAATTTCCTCCTTCAAAGCCATGATATTAACTTTGAGAGCATCATTCCTCTTAGTTAACTTCTCTGTCTAATTATCTATAGTAGTATTGAGGTTCCCTTTCATCACATCTAAATTGGAACTGAGAGCCTCTACCACATATGCTCTGAGTTGTTCTTTTATTAAGTCCAACTTATCTGTGCATCCCTCAACTACTTCAAATGTTTTATTCACTCTACCTATCCTCGAGATTGGTCACTCGACCTTCTAAAGCCGACAGAATATACCTCGATTTGCTAGTTTTTTGTCCCT